>NC_068988.1:14359033-14361522 GCF_001194135.2 Octopus bimaculoides | reverse complement strand
TATATATATATATATATATATATATATATATATATATGTGTGTGTGTGTGTGTGTATGTGTGTGTGTGTGTGTGTGTGTATATATATATGTATATTGTTTTAGTCATTTGACTGGAGCACAGCTTGGTTTGTTTTAGTCGAACAAATTGACTCCAGGACTTATATCTTAAGCCCAGTACTTATTCTATCGGACTCTATTGGGGAACCGCTTGGTTACGGGGTTGTAAGCACATCAACACCGGTTGTCAAGTGATGATGGGGACAAATACAGAAACACACTCACACAGACACACACACACGCTCACAAACACACGTACACACGCACAGGCACACAAGCGCGCGCGCACACACACACATATACAATGGGCTTCTTTCAGTTTCCGTCTACCAAATCTCACAAGGCCTTGGTCGGTCCGAAGCTATAGTAGAAGACACCTGCCCAAGGTGCCACGCAATGGGACTGAACCCAGAACCATGTGGTTGGTAAGCAAGCTTCTTGCCACACAGCCACGTGCGTGTGTTTGTGTATGTGCGTGAGTATATATGTACATACGTATAAAAATGTTTCTATATATTTGTATATTTACAAATTTATATATACACGTATATTTATAAACATATATCTACATATATCTTCACACCCTACGCACACATACACAAACACAAATACTTACACAGCCACAAATTCTTATAATGGATACATACATACATACATACATACATACATACATATATACATACATACATAAAAGCAGGCAGATAGTCAGAGAGGCTGACATACATACACACACAAAAATACATGCATATATAAAATATTATGTGCATCTATATAGACATAGCAAAGCGAAACAAAAGAAAAGGTTCCAGTTTGTTGGCTGCATTGTTCTTATTGCACTAAATACGGAAACCTGGTTGTTTTTTTACGTGAAAAACAAAAAATTGCAGAAACTCGGAAGCTGGAAGGTTTGCATAAATCTATTTTGGAAAGTTTGACTCATAAAATCAATATTTTCTCAAATCAATAACATCATCACTACGCTCACCTTAGTTAAAAACATTAACATCAGTAGCAGTAGTAGCTATAGTAGTAGTAGTAGTAGTAGTAGTAGTAGTAGTAGTAGTAGTAGTAGTAGTAGTTGTAGTAGTAGTAGTAGTAGTTGTAGTAATAATAGTAGTGGTGGTGCTGGTGCTGGTAGCAACAGCAGCAGCAGCAGTAGTTGTAGTAGTGGTTTCAAATTTTGCCGCAAGCGCAACAGTTTTGGGGGGACGGGATGAGTCGATTACATTGACCCCAGTGTTCAACTGGTACTTATTATTTCGACCCCGAAAGGATAAAAGGTAAAGTCGACCTCGGTGGAATTTGAACTCGGAATGTAGCGACGGGCGAAATACCGCTAAGCATTTCGTCCGGTGTGCTAACGCTTCTATCATATATAAGTAAATAGACACCAGGAAGTAAATAATTCACCTTTAGACAAATGGGTGTTTTGTTTTAAACAACCCTTATTTAGGGACCTTTTGAGCGGGATGGGCTACTCGACCTGAAGAAAATTCTAACTGGGCCCCACCTGCAAGGTTATGAGCTGTTTATCTTGATATGAGATCACCATGTCGCGCACATACAATTGTGATGCATGTGCCTGGAATTTGAGGGGAGAAGGATAGTCGATCACATCGACCCCCAAAACTTGACTGGTACTTAATTTATCGACCCCAAAAGGATGAAAGGTAAAGTCGATCTCGGCGGAGTTTGAACTCACAACGTAGCGGCAGACGAAATACCGTTAGGCAATTCACCCGGCGTGCTAACGATTTTGCTAGCTCACCTTCTTTTGAGGTGAGGGATTTATCTGTAACGCTAACACCAGTCCTTGATTTATATGTTAATTCATCGTAACTGGAGAGATGTAAGGTCAGTTTTGGTTTACCAAGTCCATTTAGAGCCATTTTATGGTACATGACTATACAATTTGTCTGAACTGTTGTAAAGAGATTTTTTTTTTATTACAGAAGAATCTTTCTAAGTTGAAATAAGCCTGAACATTATAACACTTGAATTCTTTTCGCGTAGCAGCTTCAATACGTTGGCTACGTAGCCAGCGCTTGTTCATTGGAGCAGTGAAATAAATCGCCTTGCACGCTGAATTAGTGTGTAGGTTCTTCTCTCTCAGATTCTATCTTTAAATCTCACTCCGAAGCCTTTTCCATGTTGAGTTGTGATATTTCACATTCTTGGTATCTCCGTGGAACTGTCCAAGTAACTGCATTCCTTTTAGCGATTCCTTTCTTTCACAAATTGCTCTGCTTTTGCGTACTTTCTTCTTTATAGTGGCTGTGTGATAAGAAGCTTGCTTTGCAACCCCATGGTTCTGGGTTCAGTTGCACTGCATGGCACTTGTGCAAGTGTCTTCTACTATAGCCTCGAACCGACCAAAGCCTTGTGAGTGGATTTGGTAGACGGAAACTGAAAGAAGCCCGTCGTATATATA
>NC_068988.1:14357029-14358351 GCF_001194135.2 Octopus bimaculoides | reverse complement strand
TGTATTTGTCTGAATATTTTTTTATTATACCTAAGGCACCTACTATGATAGGAATTGTTTCTTTTTTTTAGATTCCACATTCGAGTTATCTCTATTTCCAGGTCTTTGTATTTTGAAAGTTTTTCCATTTCTTTTAGAGAAACGTTGTCATCTGCTGGTATTGATACATCAATTAGAAAGCATTTTTTTTCTTCATGATCTTTGACAACTATATCTGGTCTATTTGCCTTAATTTCTCTATCTGTGTGTATTGGCATATCCCAGAGTATAGTTGCTTTCTCGTTTTCTGTGACCTTTTCTAGCGTGTGTTATTATTATTCAGGTCACTCTCTCTAAATTGCTGGCCTTGTGCCAAAATTTGGAGCCATTATTCAGTATTATTAGCAGCCGAACTAGTTGGAGTAATAGTGTAACACCGCAATGTATTAGTAAAATTCGCAACCTTAAGTAGTAACAAAAATATCCATAGCAAAAAGGAAAAAAAGAAACAAAACAAAAAAAAAACAAAAACACGTTTATATCAACATTGATACCAGAAATACCAAGGCATATTTATATATGAAAAAACCCCCCCAAAAAACAAAATTGAAAAGAAAAAAAAAGAATTTAAAGAACAGTAACAACTACAAGGACAGAAGCAACAGGATAATAGTTGAAAGATTTGCTCTGAAGCAAACAAAAGAGATATGAAAAAACAGTTTTTATAAAGAAGGAACTAGAAAGAAATTTTCTTGAAATTCGTTGAAGTTGAATATATTTATAGGCAGAAGTATCCTTCCCCCGTGTTTCATTTGAATGTATTTATTATATATCTATATAAGTAAAATACATACGCTTATTTGTGTGTGTATTAATAAGTACTCACATCACACAGATATATGCAGAATGCCATATGCACACTCACACACACACTCACACACAAACGTACATGTATAAATGCTTCTTTTACATATATTTCAAATATTTCTTTCCTAATGAACAATTGTTGTGTGTGTGTGTGTGCACTCATAAGCACGCAAACATACACACACACACACTCACTCACACACACACAAACACACACACACACTCAAGCATAACACACAGGCAAACATATTCATACATAGACAACGTTATGATTATTTCAATCTTTCTTGAATTTTTATATTTAACTGACATTCCGTTCTTTGTACTGAACGGTCAGCTGTCTATCCTTCCCTCCCTACATATATGTGGGTGTGCGTATATATATATATATACGACGAGCTTCTTACAGTTTCTGTCTACCAAATTCAGTCAGCCCGAGGCTATAGTAGAAGACACTTGCCCATGGTGCCACGCAG
>NC_068988.1:14354593-14355277 GCF_001194135.2 Octopus bimaculoides | reverse complement strand
GGTTTTAATATGTTGCCACATTTGTAATATGTCTTTTTTTCTACATTTTTTCGTGCAGCTGAAGATTGCTCTTCATATTGCATTTAAGGTAATGCTCACATTACTTAAATAAATTGAAGTAGCATGAAACGTGCGTACTGCAATCACTTTTGAAATCCGTGTTGCTTATTGTTTGATTTTAATCACCCATCCTTTTGGGATGTGATATTCGGGTGCCTTCGCATAAGTACCATATTCAAGCCTTGAATCTATATCTATCTATCTATCTATCTATCTACTATTCTCTGTTTGGCTGTCTGTCTGCTTGCGTGTGTCTGCATATATATATATATACGACGAGCTTCTTACAGTTTCTGTCTACCAAATTCAGTCAGCCCGAGGCTATAGTAGAAGACACTTGCCCATGGTGCCACGCAGTGGGACTGAACCTGGAACAATGTGGTTGGTAAGCAAGGTACTTACCACACAACCACAAATATATATAACAACTTTGTATGTGCAACTGTCTTTCCATATATATAGATACACATACAAAGTTGTATGAACCTTTCCGATTGTAAGTGCGAGTGTGTGCGTAAGCTTGTTCGTGCACGTGTATGTATATAATATATATATATATATATATATATATATATATATACACACACATACACACACATATACACATATATATATACATATATA
>NC_068988.1:14351505-14353746 GCF_001194135.2 Octopus bimaculoides | reverse complement strand
ATATATATATACACACACGATAGGCGTCTTTCAATTCTCAGTTTCCGTCTATCAAATCCACTCACAAGGCTTTGATTCGCCCGAGACTACAGTAGAAAACAATAAGGTGCCAGGTAGTGAGACTGAAACCGGAACCACGTTTTTGAGAAGCAAACTTCATATCACACGGCTGTGGAATTTACGGGGATAAGCAAACCAACAACGCTTGACAAATGATACTGGTTTGTTTACGTCACCGTAGCTTACCGGTTTCGAAACTTCTAAAACGTTCGATAGAATAAAATACTAGACCTTATAAAGAAAAAATATTGGGGTCGATTTGTTCGACGAAACCCTTGAAGGCAGTGCTTCAGCATGGCCGCAATCTAATGCCGTAAAGATAAAAGCTACCAAATGGATTAGTCTTGAGTGTTACACTAAGAAGATCTGTACATTACACATGAAATATCGCCGAATTTTCAAAGTCTGTTACATACCCAGCAATAGAAAAAAACACCATTGAATAAAATTCCGTTTATTAGAACCATCCTGTATAATTTGTTTGTAGATTTCATGGTTTTAATCGATTTAAAACTATGGATATTTATTTTCAATTTAAAACCTCTAGGCACGCTTCGGGTGTTCTTAGATTTTCAGTACAACACACATAATAAAATAACCGGGGGGAGCGCACAAGAAAATAGCGAAAAGGAATTAACTCCAATTATATTTGTTTATGTTTTATTGAAACAGTTGGTTACTTTTGGAAGCTAGAAGAATGTAATTCTGTTAAAACTTGGTAAAACATGTATAACTGAATTTTTAATGTATGTAAAACCCGGTGGAAAATTTTAAGAATTTATGCACTGAATTTGCATATCTGAAATTTAAATATATAATTAGTAATTTTGTATGTTTATATAGAATTGGTTAGCCTGGCATAAGTAACTAGCGTACCAAATCTAAACTTGAGGCATTTCATTCACGCACGCACACACACACACTCTATTTCTCTCCCTCTCTCTCTCTCTCCCTCTCTCTCTCTCTCTCTCTCTCTCACATACACACACACATACACACACATACACACACACACATACACACATGGAGTTTATGTGTTTACACACAGTTTATGTTGATCGGGTGAAGTTAAATCATTTTACAGCGATCTATATTCTTGTATATTTCCGGGTATATATTTGGTACAAAACGAGCATTTCTAAAGTTCGTCGTACATATACGCAACAAATTATCGACTTGAATTCTTAAAGAAATGAAACTGAATTATTTGATAGCTAATGAGATTTTATCAGTCAGTTTATAAAACAAAAATTTAAATATACGCAACTTTGAAATTAAAAAAAAAACCCCCCAAAATAGGCAAAATAAAAGGGATGCCTTTTTGTAGCCAAACTATATATCATGCTAGCTTTCAATTTATATCAACAGAAATTTATATTTTGGCAGCTCAAGAACATGTGCCACCATATTCCTTCTTTTAACCAAATGAAATTCGTTGCCAAGTTCTTGAAAATGTGACTAGCTTCGTACGTCTAATATATTTACTTTTTAATCTATAACCCCTCCGTAGGTTCGAAAGTAATTGCATAAAATATCAAATGGAATTATGATAAAACCGTGTTTAATGATAAAACTAAGCAGTGTATTTCGTTCAGTAACAACATAATAATATTCAATGAGGGACAGGCAACGAGCTTGTAGAATCATTTTACCGTCGGGCAAAACGCCTAACGGTACTTCATCTGGGCTTTTACTTTCTGGGTTCAAATTCTGCCAAGGTTAGCTTCAACGTTTATTCAAAAGGATCGATAAAATAGGTACTAGACGGGCACTAGAGTCGATTATATAGACTACTATTAATAATGTTGGATCTGTACCAAAATTAGAAACCATTATTTAACGATGGGATTACAAATCCAAGTCCATGAATTGTTTTATTCTTTAAATGGTTTAAATCACCGGGCTCAATCACAATAAGAATAACGACATTAGGTAAACCTAACCGAATTCTTGCAATTTCAGATTTCCTTTATCAGTTTCCTGAAAAATATAAGTGGTGTGCAAGGGCTGTAGTAGAAAACACCTGACCAAGGTACCAAGAAGCAGCCTCGAACCTGGTACCATGTGGTTGGAAAGTAAGCATCCTACCACCCAGCCATATGATTTTGTACATACATATATATATATGTATGTATATATATATATATGTATATATATATATATATATATATATATATATAT
>NC_068988.1:14348504-14350114 GCF_001194135.2 Octopus bimaculoides | reverse complement strand
ATATATATACGTACACACTAACACACACACACACACACACACACACACACATATACATATGCGTGTGTGTATGTGCTTGCATATGTGCGTGTGTGTACGTATGTATTGATATATATATGTATGTGAGGTGAGAGCTTAAAAGCAAGATGGAGGAAAAGGAAAATTATTGGCTCTTCCAGAAATAACGGAAACTGAATGCGAAGTATTATGTAATGATATTACCGCGTATGTCTAAAATATTCACGAAAATTATACAGCAGTAAATTGACCACACATGCACATATACATACGCATGCACACATAGCCATACATACATGCATACATACATACATACATACATACATATCAAAACCTCTTTACCAAATAAGGCTTATACACTGATATTCACAACAGATTCATGTGCTTTGGACGCTGTCATATGACGGCACATTTTGAGAAGATTCTTTCGTTTCATTAGAACCTGTCCCCATCAGTTTTTGACAAATAATTAGGGAAAAGGATAAGTATATGTAGAAATATGAACCACGAGTTATAGAAATCAGAAATTCCAAGCATTAAAAATAAATAAAAATAAGCAAAACAAATATAAATAAAATGAAATATGAGAATACAAAAATTCTGCGCTTTTCTCCTGTTATTACAAACTTTGAATGGAATTTCTCTTTTGCTAAGCTGAATAATCTTCCAATAATGCCGGTCTGTTTTCTTTCGTAAAAGGTTATAGGAATTCTATCATTCTTTATAAATACGATAAGAAGCGGTATTTTAGTGTTCCACGTTTTTTGTAAATGTATGTTTGTATGTATGTATGTTTGTATGTACGTATGTATACATGCAGATCTGTATATTTTGTCTTATGTATGTCTTCTCACGCATATACTTGCATACCTAGACATGCTCGTGTATACTTAAAAGATAAACTTCTGGAAAGTTTTACAGAGCTTTACAGTTCCAGTGATTGCTTGGATCTGTAGACTTAGAATCAGCTTTCTCCTTTCTAGTTTTGAGAAGCCTAATTTCTCAAGATTAGCATTTAGTCAATGTAGTACATATCCCAGTGACCCAATAATTACAGATAACCTGAGCTTGTAATCAGGATAGGGTAGCTGTAGATTCCTCAAAAGTTCAGCAAAGGTATTTTCCCTTTCGATGATCTTCAGCTATATGTTAACATCCGCTGGGCAGCTGATTTCCACAACTGCACATAGTTTCTATTCTCTATCCCAAATTACAATGTCAGGTTTATTGTGTTTACATTTTATTAAGGTTTTCACTGGGACATTCCACCAGTACGCCTTTTGTATACTTTTTATAATGCCTGTATGTATTTGTGCATGTATGCTTGCATGTATGTATGTACGTATGCAGGGATACATATATGCAAATATGAATGTATTTATGTATGTAGTAAAGATTGTTTGCCAACACATGGCAGTCCTGGTTTAAGAATAATGTTGCTGTAATTTAGCTCTAGGAGACATCGTCTCAAGCTGGCTATACGACACGATCTGTGTCTTTATATTTTCGAACAATGGAATCTAGCACCTCCACTCAGCTCAAAACAATATCTGATGATTACTTCCTGGAAAGTTCCCATGAAGGGGGTATTA
>NC_068988.1:14347029-14347695 GCF_001194135.2 Octopus bimaculoides | reverse complement strand
TATATATATATATATATATATATGTGTGTGTGTATGTGTGTATTATGCACGTTTCACTTGCTTACAGTGGAAGCGCTAACGCCTTTTTCTCTCTAATTTATTGCTGAAAGAGGGACATGGATCCAAAACGTTCATATCTTGCCCTCGCCACAACAAATGACTTCACCGAACCTATGATCATAACCTATAGACTAATCTGTGTCGATGGTTATCATTGACAGTTTTCTGTGATTATTGATGCTATTCTATATATTTTATATCACTCATATGTTTAGGCAATATTGTAAACCGGTACAGTTGCTATATTGCTGTATAGGTTTTTCCTCCCTCAGTGTTAATGCATCGACAGCATTCTCAATCAGCTGCTATTAATGTGTGTTTGTGTTCTCTACATAAACGCAGCTCAGTCAACATTTCCTGTTACATTTCAAAAGATTGAACATTTTCGTTTCGTTATTCCCTTCCGTCCAGGCGTTATTTCTGAGTTAGTTACCTCCCGTTTCATTACAGCGAAGCTGTGCCATTTTAAAACTACAGCAATGCTTCTACGTATGAGCAAGTTTGCGCGGTGTGTACACAGACCAGAGGTTCTTATGCACACATACACACAAACACAAATATATACATATATATATATATATATATATATATATATATATATATATA
>NC_068988.1:14342244-14346804 GCF_001194135.2 Octopus bimaculoides | reverse complement strand
ATATTCGAACAATAAATCTTGTATCTGGCATTGATGTTTCAATACTAAGTTTTCCTTCTGGAGAGAAATAAAAGGTTTTTTTTTCCTTACGACATTTAATAAGGAAGTTACCGTGTTACCATTAAGAGCCTTACGCAAATAAACTTCGTCACATTACAAAATGCTATACATTATAACATTGCTAAAGTATCTTACACGAGATCTTTACATAACACTGCGTTTCCAATGGAATTAAACGATGCATTGTTACTTTTCGCTTTTAAGTCTGTTTTATAGAGCCGTGTCGAGATTACTCGATTCTAAGATTACATGACTTGTTGTTGAAACGTTAAATCTGTTATTTTTGATTTAATTAGAAAATATCCCAAACAGCAAATTATCGAACAAACACACAACTTTTATTGACTACCTTTACTTTCAATCATTTATCTCTTTTTTATTTCTTCCATTCCCGTCATGTTTATTTGGTTTCGTTCGTTTCCTGTATTTTGGCTTCTACTCAATTTTTTTTTCTATTTTCTTCGAATTCTTTGCTATTTTCTGTATTTTCATGCACGCATGCGTGCATCCATGCATGTGTGTATGTGTGTATGTATGTATATTTTCTACAGTTTTTAATCATTTGATACCTCACTGCAAAGAAGAAGCTGGTTTGAAACAAAGAGACAAAGCTCCCCTGTTGGAATGTAAACAAATAAAACAATGTCATATGCTGAATTAAGAGAAGTCTTATGTATTTTTACTGTCTCTCAAGCATTTTGTATTTGTAATGCGCGTGTTGTTCTTTTATTCTTTTATTTGTTTCAGTCGTTTGACTGCGGCCATGATGGAGCACCGCTTCGAAGGGATTTAGTCGAACAAATCGACACCAATAACTGGTGTGTTTGTCATGTTTGCACTTGGTAGAGGTTTTGATGGGAATGCTACACCAATATTTCTGGTGTTGATGATTATATGATATGTTTAGTACCAGGAGTATTCCCTATATTTGTCCCTGGGCAGTCTTTTTTGGGGAAGGCAGTACCTTGAGAACATTTTGGGGTAGCTGCTAATCAGATATGTGTATCTGAGAGTGAGAGGGAGAGAGGGAGAGAGAGAGAGAGAGAGAGAGAGAGAGAGAGAGAGAGAGAGAGAGAGAGAGAGAGAGAGACAGAGGGAGATAGAGAGAGAGACAGAGAAATTGTTAAATTTTTCTTATTCTTCTTCTCTTGTGCTTTACTCCTCCTTCCTCCATAGCTTTCTTTCACCATTTTTTTTCCTTTGTTCTCTTAACTTTTCTAATTTCATACAATTTTTTCTCTTTCTTTCTTTCATTGTATTTCCATTATATTTGTTTCTCACAATGTATTATTCCTTCGCAAATGAATGCTACACCTCTCTTTTCGTTGGAAAACATTCGATTCCAAGGAACTCTTTCACTTCTGTTTTGTTACCAATTCTTTATCGAACGTTTTCTTTTCCACCCAGAACTCCTTTCCAAAACATAACCTACACAAAATTTATATTAGATATTTGTGTATACATGCATATATATATATATATATATATATATATATATATATATATGTTATGTATGTATGTATGTACGTGTGTATATATGTATATATATATTGATAAATATAAATATAGATATATACATACATACATTTATACACACACACACACACACACACATATATATATATATATATATATACTATATATATGCATATACATATGTATACATATATGAATGTAAAATAATAGAACTAATACATATACATTCATGTAAACATACGTACACACACATACACATCAGTCATATTACCAAAAATAGTAAGTATTTGTTATTTAGTTTTATATATTGCCATTTTATTTAATTTTCGGCTCCAGGAAACTTTTTGTGTAGATGTTGTTCCTCTCCTTCTATTGTAACATATAAAAATATAACTGGGTTTGATATAACGAAACGCAAAATCGTCAAAAAAATATTTTCAAACTTTCAAACATTTAAATATTGATTTTTCTGAAAACATAATGATACCATAAATATTAAGTAAGCATTGTACTCTCAAAAATGGGCCTGTCATGCTTCCGTCCATGATACACGTCTTGTATGGTGTGGAATAAAATTATACTTGAACAGACTTTATGAAAGAGTAGTTAAGGTATTGTTGGCATATTTAATACAGAGAGCATTAAAAGCCGACTAGTGATAATTATACTGCGCGAAAACAGCAATAATACTACTATATTCTTTTATTCTTTTGTTTGTTTCAGTCTGAAAGGAGAAGTCGCTCTCCAGTGACGAAATACAACAATGATATAGTATACTCAGGTTCGAATATGCCGGAATACGGTAAAAATGAATACAAATGTCATCGCTTAGAATCTTGCTGTTTACCGTGCTTATGACGATTTATGATTGTTTGAAATATATAGTACTCATTGGCAAATAAATATTCTGCTGAATTTATAAACAAGAGCCACAAAATCTTGTTAGATTCATGAGATTTATTTAGCTTTGTCATGAGGAGACAGCGATATCGAAGCAGCGGGTGTCCCTGCTAACGAATCGAGTATTATGAACACACACTCATCTGGAAGTAGAAGCTTTTCAATGACAAAATACCACAGCGATTAGCATTAGCGTATTCACGTTCGAATGTCCCGGAATGCATTACGAATGAATATGCAAGTCATCGTTCCGGTCCTTATTGTGCAGCGTGCATATGACGATTAACTACTAACATTACAAAATGCTGCTATTTCAGTATTTATTCCACAGATACAAACAACTTTACACATGGCTTTATATATTGGTTATTTTCTATTTTAACGATATTAAGCATTTTTACATATTTTTCTGACTATATTTGACTATTGAAATACCGAAACATTGCTAAGATCAGTATTTATTCCCCAGAGTATAACAAACTTTACACGTAACTTTATATTTAGGATTATAAAAGCTAGCTGCATTATAATCTTCTCCGATTTACTTAAGACTTTTATCTCGCGTCCCGTAGAAGATTATTATTTTTTTATGATGTACTTTTATTCAATATTTCATTTATCTGTATATAGTTGCATGTTCATCTTCCTGCTATCTTCATAAACAAATAAAGATTGTCGGGAGCTTAACAGCGACAAAATGCTTCTAGAATATTTCTTGATTATCATGTGTTTCGTCTAGAAAAAAAAATCCAACGCCGTGTTAAATAATTCAGTGATGAATGAATAATATAATGTATAAGAAAAATAGGTTTCGTTCCAAGACCCCAAGTTGTCCTGAACATTGTGGATGGTCGCTAGGGTGCACTTGTGCCGTCCAAACAGAATCTCTGACTGATCATTGACCCGTGTTATCACAGATCAATTCGGGATAAGTGTAACTTGCTTCACAATTAGCATACTGTGTTATTCTAGATCAGTGACAAATGAATCATTGTTAAACAAGGATAGATTTACAGTTTTAAAATATTCTAATGCCTCACAAAATTTATAACTTCCAAGTTGTAAGCCATTTGTTACAACAAAATCTGAATAAGCACAACTGTTAGATAACCTATTCTTTATATTTTAAGACGACCGAGAGTGAGTTGAGTAAGATTTGACTGCTACTTCTAGCAGAATAATTGACGACGTAGTGATATAGTGGTCTTTCCTCGTTGTTATGTTGGTCTTTTTATTTTACAAAAAAGCCCAATTATTTGTTGATTAGAATGTTTTACTAAGTACGCACACTCAAAAAGTTCTAAATCCAAGGTCAGCTCGAATCGAGCAAATTCACGATGAAAGGAAATCCATCAGTTTTATTCCGACCTTCCTTTCTTCCCTAAGCACATAACGCCATAACGCCAGAGGGGTAGATGTAGCAACTGGGCTTTCCCGCAGCTTTGAGAGTCTTGTGTGGGAGTGCAGTCGGTAATTGTCTCCAGCATCTATTGTGTTGCCAAAACTTGAAGTACGATTCGGATTTCCGACCGTATTTGGGAAGACGTATTTGGGAAGACGTATTGGTGGTAAATGTTTAACATTACAATTATGTTACTATCGTTCTGAATGATGAGTGAAGGTTTATGATACGTTGTTAGAAAAGCCTTCGTGATATATTTAAAATTTGGTTTAATAACACTGCTCTATAATAGGTGGGAATCTGTAACAGATAAAGCATAAACCAACAAAAAGTATGATATTTTTCATTGACAGCTTTGCATTAGGAAACTACATAAAAGAACTCTCCTTGTCATTATTTCTGTTAAATGATTGAATTAGCTGGCATTATGTGAATTACCGAGATTCCACAGTCTATTATTAATCCGGATGTATTTTTACGAACTATGCAAATCTATCATTAAAGCTACACTCACAGATAGACGTACAGAAACATGTATGTATGTATGCATGTATGTATGTAAGTATGCATGTATGTATGTACGTATGTATGTATGTATATATGCATGTATGTATGTACATATACATGCATACATAAATACAATACACACACGCACACACGCACACACACACACACACACACACACACACACACACACACACACACACACACACACACACACA
>NC_068988.1:14339510-14342234 GCF_001194135.2 Octopus bimaculoides | reverse complement strand
ATATATATATATATATATATATATATACATATATATATATATGTATGTATATTACTGAAGCTTTCCATTGAATGAACGATTAAGAATTTTAGAATTAGTGATGTCATTTTCTTGCGAAAACTTACAGATAAGCGCGGAGAAATCATTTTTGTAAATTGTTATTATTCAGTTTTATAATTGTTTTAAATGCTCACTGAGTTTAAATATAAATGAATTTTCATTTAAGATTCCATTTAAATGCTGTCTTGCCGAAATAAATCACGTTGTTTTTTTTTCTCTGTTTTATCACTCGCAGAAATTTCGCATCGTGTTTATTGTGTCAGAAGGTCGTTCAGAAGCCAAAGAAATAGCAACAGTTATGTTTATATTATTCGCGTTTTTGGTATAAAGGACGTTTGCAATGTTTTTTTCTTTTTAATTATCTGAGGGGTATTATGAGTGAGCAAATACGATTCTTTTCACAACCATAGCAGCAATATACGTTGATGAGCGAAGTCTATTATTTCTAATTTTATATTTAAAGTCGACGATTCTTTACAACGTTTGGCTCCAAAAGAATCAGTTAAAATGTTATTGTTTGTGATATTCCTGTGCTATTTTATATAAAAGTATTTCCTCACAGTAAGACAATCTAATAGCATTTTGAGGTGTTATATTAGGTATCAAAGTGTAATCGGTTCTTAATCGCGCATGCTTATTGATATTCCTCTCTCTGACGTCATACCATGTTTTCTTGTGGTCTGTTTATTGTTATCGTAATTGTGGTTTTATAGGTTACTTAATTTTATTATCATACTGTGTATTGCAGCACAAAACGTTTAGTGGCATTTTGTCTGTCTTTACGTTCTGCTTTCGAATCCCATCGAGTTTTACTTTGCCTTCCATCCTTTCCAGGCTGGTAAAATAGGAACCAGCCAAATTTTAGGGCCAATGTGATTGCCTAGTCCACTCCCCACAAATTTCAGTCCTTGCGTCTACAGTAGAAAGGATTATTATTTTATGTATTAAGACCGCTAAGACCAAGAGAATCTTTCCATTTTCTCATACATTCACGAAATACTTTGTATTACACATTGCTAGACATATCTTGTATCATAGGTATTTCTCCTACTCGTGTCTTTCATGCTCTGGAAAAAGCGCACCATAAGCAATGGTGGAATGGAACTTGGCTCTGTTCCCTAATATACCAACATAATACTAGTCAATATTTTTCAATAGTCAAGGCGGCCAGCTGACCGAATTGTTAGCAAGATGCTTAGTGGTATTTCATCCGCCCGAAATCAAAATCCGTCGGGGTCGACTTTGTCTTTCATGCTTTCGGGGTCGATAAAATAAGTAATTGTTGAGCACTATAATCGATATAATTGTCTAGGCTCCTCCCACTAAATTGCTGGTTTCGTTGCAAAATTTGAGAGTTTGAAATCAATATTTTGCCGTAGTTTCATTGTTTACTGAGGTCACTCAACAAATTTAAAATAAACCACAGGTAGATCGCAGCACCGTCGACCAGAATCGATCAGTGAAAACTTCAGTTATTTTCCCAATACGCAACAGCATTGAACCACTGAAAGTTCTCCACATGAAAACGCCTCATTGTCAATATATGACAGACAGTCAATGGATATCCAGGTGTTAAATCATGACTACTGTCAAATATTATGGTTACTATTATGGTGGCCGTTACTGTCATATTGATGTTGACGTCCTGTCAACAGCTCCAGCCTGAGCGATAATTACGGCCATGGCGTGTCTCTACTTTAAACTAGGTTGCTTCTACAGCCGCAGTTGTTTAAACTATAGTCATGCCTAATATAATGGCGGTGACTATTCTCGAAAGTTTTCTTACGTCCAGTGTGGTTACTACTTCAATGTTCTCACATTTACATCGCTAAACGGAAATCGTAATAAAATATCCAGTTTGCTTTAAAATAAAATACAAAACAAAAATGAGAGAAAAATATCTCAAACGTTTATTATATTATTATTACTACAATAAGCAGTATCAGGAGATTTTCATTTTTATGGTTCTTTTAATATAACCTCTGCAAGACGGGAATTGCTTTCGGTAACTACAAAGCATCTACTTAGTTTTAGAAAGTGTCTGGTAAGTCCAGCAATCTGATAACAGTGATGGTAATAAAAGAAACGATAGATTGGACGATTGGTCTTGGTATAGAGGCCTAGAGCAAAGCACATGAATGAATTACTTCAGTTGCGCACTCACACTTATAATAAAAATATATCCACGTACATTTATACATGAATACATATAACATTGTGAGTAAAGAACATGCATAACTGCTTACACATTCTATGCATAATCCTGAGTTGTGTTTTCTTTATCTTTTAGACACTTGCTCAGATGCAAAAAAGAAAAAAAAAACTGTTTACGCTGTCAGGGTAAAGCAGAAAGTTAAAGATCGGATACGAATATATACTGACTGCTTCGGGTGAGGAGATAGCACCTAATATACACTTGTATTCAGTATATTTTATCATTACCTCGAAGCTACCATTACAACATTGCATACGTATATGGGTATATAGATAAGTGTATATAAACAGGATGCGGTAAATAAACTGTCGTCTAAATTAAGCAAAAATGAATATAACACTGACATCTCATTTTAACAGATATATTTACCGAAATTACATTAAATTATCTTCAAATACTAAAGAGTAAATTTATTCAATAAAATCACCATTGGCTTCAACCATGGCCTC
>NC_068988.1:14335988-14337376 GCF_001194135.2 Octopus bimaculoides | reverse complement strand
CATACCTACAGCTACATGCATATATAGATGCATATCTGGGTACAGGACGTTGCAAAAAAGTGTGGACAAAATGATAAACAGAGTACAGAAAACACACAGGCCACATAGAGAACATTTACTTCATCAGCTGCCACCATTCTAAAACTAAGCGCTCATGATCACAGATGCACATATCGTCAGCCACTAAGGGACATGCTCAACTGGTTAAGGTCAAACAACTGACAAGAAAATCTGTGATATTGAGCAGAATATTTGCTGTAGCCCATATTTTTTTTAACCAAAACAAAACATATACATGATAACACTTCCAATCAGTTAAGATCAAAAGCCATGAGAGCCGATGCCTGGAGCTGCACCACAGCATTTATTATTATTATTATCATTATTATTATTATTATTATTATTATTATTATTATTATTATTATTATCATCCCCCCCTCTTCCTCATCATCAGTAGTAGTAGTAGTAGTAGGAGTTGTTGCTGTTTTCGACAACATTACTGCTGTTTCCTCTGATGATGATCAGAACGAGTATGATGGCGTGAGCGATGATGATGATAATGATGATGATGATTATGATGATGATGATAACGACGATGGCGATGATGCTGATAGTGATGCTGATGTGGATGATATAACTGAAAATGACTGCTGCCTCGCACACACACACACACACACACACACACACACACACACACACAAAACGTTAATAAACATGCACATAAATCAAGCTATGGTGTATGGGCCGAATTGTACGAGCAAAAAAGAAAAGAGAAAAAGGAAAGAAAAGAGAAAAGAACAGAAAAAGGCCAAAAGAAAAAAAAAAGAAAAAAAGTAGAATAACAAACACAAATCCATGAGATGTTAAAATGGAAAGTAATTCTATAAAGCTTTCTATCTGTATCTGTCGGTCTGTCTATCTGTCGGTCTGTCTATCTGTCGGTCTGTCTATCTGTCCTGTTTCTGCCAGTGTGTAGGATGATGAATGAATGGATGGTAAGAAAACCCGTTAATTTTGAAAGGTGAGTGGCTGTGTTGATGATGTTAAATGGCATTAGATGACCAATGTAGATAAGTGACAGTTCATTAGACACTCGGGACTGGCCTGGCTAAAGTTTGTTGTACGAAGAAAAGAGAGAAAAGCGCAGGAATTGGTCTTTTTGCTATCCTTTGTTGAGGACTTTGCACAGAACACTATCAATAATGAATCCTTTGTGTGTGTGTGTATATATATATATATATATACATAGACATACATAGACATACACGCGCATATATGTATATATATATTTATGTGTATTTATCTATCTATCTATCTATCTATCTATCTATCTATCTATCTATCTATCTATATATATATATATATATATATATATATATATATATATA
>NC_068988.1:14320005-14331693 GCF_001194135.2 Octopus bimaculoides | reverse complement strand
ATATATATATATATATATATATACACACGCACACATATCATCCTTTTCCTTCCATTAGATTTAGTTAAATAAATTTACAATGTCATGTCTTCTAATATTTTGAAGCGTCTACTATTATATCCAGGCATTTTCTTTCGTATTACAGTAATCTCTTTAAATATGGAGCTCCTCCTGATTATAATTCCATTACATTATTCGCATTCATTATTTAAATCCCATTCTTCATTCTCAGTCAATTATCGCTTCGAGTACAGCTAGTCAACTCTTCATGTATCATTATTACTATTTTCATTTGTTTTTGAATATCTTCTTTATCAAAACGATGCTGTTGGCATGGGTTCTCTTGTCTATCAGCTCATATGACAAATGTATCTTTTGTAAATTCTTCAGCATTTTCATTTTTCTTTTCTTTTTCTTTTTATTTATTTTATAGTTATTCAGTGACAGCAATTTTTAAGCTCTGAAAATCCCGTTATTGTCATTTAGCTACACTAAATAGGTTCTGATACGATAGCAAATTATTACAATCAATCTTCAGTGATGTATAGCTATTTCTACAAGCTTACATTTACTCTAAAATGGACTAAAACACGTTTATCTATTGATGTATGTGTGTTCGTAAATGAGGCTTATTTCCATTGTCAGGTTAAAATGAAATAATGTATTTCCTAACTTCATCAAAGTCACAATTGAGCGACCCTATTGAGTTGTGAGGAGTTTAATCAGCTCACTCAGTTGTAGCCCTGACGAAAAAGAGATTCAGTTCTATCCCAAGAACAGTATTTCTGATCACGTTGTTTTTCACACACTCTTTGTATGAGAAGGTGCAGCCTCTTTGGCTATAATTTTCCATGTAGACAAAGGATGAGACTACTAGTTGCGATATTATGACTGTAGACACTACAAGCTGACAAAATGGCTGAATCGTTTGCACTTCGGACAAAACGCTTAACGTCATTTCTTTTGGATCTTTATGGTCTGAGTTCAAATCCCGCTGAGATCAGTATAACTTTTCATCCCTTTGGGGTCGGGAAAATAAGTAAGTCATGTACCGGGGTCGATGTAAGCGATTTGCCCTTTCATCTCCAAATAGCTGACCCTGAATGCAACGAATTGGCGCTCTGTTTTGGAGAATGTTATGATCTTGGAAAGCAAGTAACCGACCTTATGTATCTCAAGGCTAGAGATAAGAAAGACACCTAAATAAGATGTACAAATACAACACACCCTGAATTTACCATTTCCCAAATGGAGATTCTACAATATTTCGTTTTTGCCACTCACACTCTTTTTAATATATATCTTTTGTTTTTCCAGTAATAGCTCAGAGCTTATCGAAATGTAGCACTGCATATTCATTCATGGCCAGAGGTTACTAGATAATAAATTGTAATTAGGTAAAGGCTGGAAATATGAAAAATATGGTGAGGGTTTGTGTTCACAATAATTTATCATCCATCGGTGAGTTCATAGAATATCAATAAATCCAATAATATCGATAAAGAGTAGAAAGTGAAGCATTCCGGGCTGTAGTTCATTGATGGAGGGAAAAGAAAGACAAAAGTGTTGTTGGGTTGAAGCCTAGGGAGTGGCTCTTCATTCACTGCATACAGTCAGACTATCGACGACAAATATTCTTCATCGTCTATTCTTTTTGTTTTTGAAAGACAAGGCAGTGATGTAGCTCGACCGTGTGTCGCCGAGATACCCGTTGTGCATGCCCCCCACACAACTATAATGCCTTACATCGTAGGCCTGGAGCAGTTTGCCTCATGACTCCCACCAGCTACGCTGCTGAAGCAAGAGGCAGTGTATTCAATACTCACAAGTGAGCTGATCAGTATTTTACCAAATTGAAAGAATATTCTTTTACTTTCTCAAATAGCATTCCACGACCAGGTTTTATATCTAGCTACCATAATGTTAAGTTGTCCAACTAAAAATGCAGTCGTCAATAGAATACTAATCTAACTCTCTAATTATCTATTGCCTCACTTCTGGCAATGTAAAGCAAAACTAGCAGAGTTAGAAAATTATTCCATGGGAACAATGTAATGACTGTTGAGTAGTAAAATTCAATAAATATCAAAATATATTTTGATTTCAAAGTTTAATGCAAGGTCAGCAGTTTTGTGGGAGGCGAATATGTCGATTGCATCGACCCCCGGTGCTCAATTGGTACTTATTTTATCGATCCCAAAAAGACGAAAGGCAAGGTCGACCTGGGCGGAATTTGAACTCAGAACGTAAAGCCGGACGAAGTGCCGCTAAGAATTTTGGACGGCCAGTTAACTAATATGCCAGCTCACCGCGTAACTACCAAAATATATATTAAAGAGAAATAACAAAAAAATATACATTAAAGGCAGACAATTACTGTTAAAAAAATAACTTTTTAAACTTTGGTTCAAATCTTATTCTAGACTTCAGTAAATTTTATTCTGTTGGACCCAAGACTAACACAAGATAAACATTTCTGACTCATCTGTCTAAAGTTAAGTTTTCATAGCTGCACCTGAACACTATTTCTAAGACAATATATTATCCATTTGAAATACAAATTGACGGGTTGATAGCAGTATGGTTATATCATTTCTATTTTTGAGTTAATATAAAATAAAATGCTTTCTATAAAGTACTTTTCATTTTATCTTTCTTTGGCCGTTCGCCGTCCGGCCTCTTCCGTTGCTGACTGAAACGAGATCTTCACACTTCCTCTAAAATTATATCACTAATGTCGTGATTCTTTCACTTAGCA
Source organism: Octopus bimaculoides (assembly GCF_001194135.2). Taxonomy (NCBI): domain Eukaryota; kingdom Metazoa; phylum Mollusca; class Cephalopoda; order Octopoda; family Octopodidae; genus Octopus; species Octopus bimaculoides. The sequence goes on along the minus strand of NC_068988.1, from coordinate 14,328,935 downwards.
GTCATTCTCTACATTGGTGTAGTAAATGTAATCGACACCAATCTCCGTAAATTTATCACAGCACTCACTTCTCCAGCTTCCAACTCTCCTCCAATCGCTGTCAAACAAGACAAACAGATGTGCAAAAGACTGAACATATGATGCATCGAACCATTAACCTTCCAAGCAACAATTCACGATGTTTGCTCCTCAAACATGCCAAATAATATGCAATGAACCAGAGTATGAGAAATACATTTAGTCATCGTTTAATCAATAATGTTACCTTTCCTACTCTTTTCTTCTTTCTATTTCTCGTTTATATTCAAACAATCGTTCTTTTCATTGTTTTTCTAGTATTATAAATTTTATGTTTTCTTTCTACCTCAAACACTCACTTCCACTTTCACTATCTTCTTATTTTACATTCTGCATTATTCACCATTTATCTTTTTATTCATTTCACTCTTGCTTTCACTTTTACTTTTTTAGTTTTTATTTAGTATCATAAAGGAGATATCCTGCTAACAGTATATCCAATATTGTTTATAACTAACCTGAAATCAGAATATTTGAGGCACTAAGAACACTGAGACATTTTAAACAATTATTAATTCTAGTTCGGTCGAAATGACGTCTGGATGATATATAGTATTCAATTGAATTATATTTTTATTTTCAATAATATATAAATATTTGAAAACATGAGTAATATTTACATATAAAATACATCTTAATATACAATAGTAGATTCTTGTATAAATGTTTTTAAAACTAATTTATTATTTTCTGTATAATAGTTGTAAGCAAAGAAAGAGAAAAAATAGAAACCAACAATATTGTGAGTGACATGACAAATGTTACATTACAAATACCAGACAAGGTGGAACCTGAAAGCAGTCACGAGTTTAAATAAGATAAGTACAGAATGTTATTACAAAGAAATTCTTACGTTATTCATGAGCCCGGCGAAATATAAAATTGTATTCTCATGCTATTAGGTTTTTATTAATGACGTAAGACATAGATTTTAGGTGTTTTTGTTTTGTTCGACTAAATTTAAACAAAGATTGTTGCCAGAGATTCAAGGGACATAGAAGAATTCATCAGACACAAGCTGTATTTTTTCTGATGGAATCTTAAATGAAAGGATTCTGACGTTATATCTCCGGGTCATGCAACTTTAAAACATAGTTAATTTTTCTCATTTCTCGTGGTATAGGCCAAAAGAAGAGGGGATGCAAGGAAACACTTATTCCCAAATCTAGTTAAAATTCTATTCTTTTTCCTATATTGATTTTTGCAATAGTTTTGTTGCTTTAATATAATGGTAATCCAGAAAGTGGTGAGTTCGCTGAGTCGTTAGCACGCCGAGGAACATGCCTAGCGGCATTTCGTCCATCTATTCGTTCTGAGCTCAAATTCTGCTGAGGTCGACTTTGCTTTTCATCCTTTCAGAGTCAATAAAATAAGTACCAGTTGAACACTGGGGTCGATGAACTCGACAAGCCTCCTCCCGCAAAATTTCCGGCTTTGTGCCTATGGCAGAAAGGAATATAATACAATCCAACTGTTGCTCTTCCTATATAAAATGACTGAGGTGTAACACAAAGAAATCATCTTCATCACCATCCTCATCTTCATCCTAAGTATTTTGCCCGGAGGCAAAATACTTGGTGACATTTCATCCGTTTTTACTTTCTGCGTTCAAATTCCGTCGAGATCAACTTTGTTTTTCATCTTCTTGGGATCGATGAATAAGTATCAGTCAAGCACTATGGTCGAAATGGTCGACTATTTCCACCCCACGAAATTGCTGACCTTGTGGCTATTGTAGAAATGATTATTATTATTATCATCATTATTATGATTATCATTATCATTGTCATTATTATTGTAATTATTATTATTATTATTATTATTATTATTATTATTATTATTATTATTATTATTATTATTATTATTATTATCATCATCATTATTATTATTATTATTATAATTATTGTTGTTGTTGTTGTTGTTGTTGTTGTTGTTATTGTTGTTGTTGTTATTATTATTATCATCATTATTATTACTTTTAATTTGCATGTTTGTTACAGTCACTTGCCGAGACACACCCAACGTCCTAGGGCGAGTGAAGGATAAGAGATGTTACAGTGTGACTGAAAGCTTCTGGGTGGGGGTGGGGGAAGTAGTGAAATATCTTCTTGTAATACAACACAGACATTTAAATTGATAGAGTTTTGTTAAGGATGTGGGCAGTACTTGTCAGCACAATCTTTTGAATTTCTCTGAGATATGGTTCTCCTGGGATATCATCTAGATGTTTTTGACCTCCCTTTCTTATCATACCAAGGGCACCCGCAATAACAGGAAAAGTTTTCGCTTTAAGATGCCACATCTTTTGTATTTTGATTTCCAGGTCCTTATATTTACTTAATTTGTCAAATTCTTTTACAGATATATTTTTATCAGTGGGAACACTTACATCTATTAGTCTACAAGTATTTTCTTCCCTGTCTTTAATGACTATGTCTGGTCGATTATCTTGGATCATTCTGCCAGTGTTGACTGGAAAATCCCAGAAGATAGTGACATTTTTACCTTCAACGCCAGGCTCAGGATGATGTTGGTACCAGTAAGCAGGAATTTGATTTTGTAGTGTTTACATGTTTTCCAATGTAAATATTGTCCTATCCTATTGTGGCGATTTTTGTATGCGTTGGTGTCAGCACAGGGCATCCCGAGACGAGATGGTCTATTGCTTCATCAAATTTATCGCAGAATCTGCATTTAAGGTCAGAACCGTTTTGAAGAACGTTAGCTTGGTAGTCTTTAGTAACCAAACTTCGATCTTGGGCCGCTAATATGAAACCTTCAGTTTCTGCTTTCAGTCCTCAGCTTCTCAGCCACTGATGGGTTGTTGCTTGGTCTACATCAGCATTTCGGCTTCGAAGTATATACTGTCCGTGCAGAAGCTTCTGCAGTCTGTTTGGTCCGTTTTGATTGTTTGAAGGTAGTGGTCTCAGGTTCTTCATCTAATTCGGGATTAATGCCGAGTTCCCTCGGGAATTTGCAAGCTTCCATGACAATAGAATGTAATTTTCTCATTGTTTCCGTGTTTTCACACAAGCCGCAGCATCCAGTTCTCTGTAGTAGATAAATACTTGTTCATTGCTATTGTGGGGGTCTTATAGCATAATTCTACCTGCATCATTTCTCTACCTCCATTATTTCTTGGTAGGTACAGACGATCAACGTCTGCATTTGGGTGGTGCTTGCCCTTAGATTCCAGTTAATGATGTTAAAACTGTATTGGACTACTAGAAGGGTATTAATGGCTTCGATGTGATTTTTAGAGTTGAGTTCGCTTTTAGTATGACTCTTAATCTCTTGTAATATTCGTTTCTTATTTGTTATGTTTTAACAGTTGGTTATTTAAATATCCTTTGTAAATTTGATCCCAGAACTGCTACAGGAAGAACATATACTTTGACAGAAAAAGAAATGAAAAATGCATTACAATTATTAATTTCAAGAAAATTGTCTAATTAAATTTCAAAGACTTCAGAATTTCATCTAACAAGTACCAAATCATTTAAAGCAATGTAAGGGTGGGAGGTTGGGACGTGTGGTTTCATCTGCTAAGCTACCAGAAGTGGCCCCTTGGGCGATGGGGATGCAAACAATTTGTCTGATGATTCAAAGTGTTGGCGGTGGCATTCCTACCATTGACCATAGCAGAGCTTAAAAGTAGTTACAATTAAAGCAAACATTATTACTGAAATACTAAAAGTGCTTGTTTTGATTATTAGCACTTTGTTTTCTCCTTCAAACTCAAACTGTCTTGCTTAGTAAGTGATTTTTGTTAATTTGTCACTACTTGTCACACTAAATATATTATTAAAATAATTTCCATTGAAATCTCAGTATGAATTTCTTTATTTGAGTTATGACTAAGTAGGACAGTATTTGGACAAAATTTCAAAAAAAACTTTGACCGCGCCTTTTGAGCTATGAAAGGTCAAAGGTCAAATTTAAGGGCAACTTTTATATTTTTATTGTAAGGAAAAAAAATACACTAAATTAGAAAAGATTATTAAAGTGGCGATTAAAGGCGGCGAGCTGGCAGAATCTTTAGTACGCCGGGAAAAACGCTCAGCGGCATTTTGTCGGTCTTTACGTTCCGAGTTCAAATTCTGACGAGGCAGACGTTGCTGTTCATCCTTTCGAGGTCGATAAAATAAGTACCATTTGATGTAATCGATGTAATTGACTTTACCCTTCCCGTAAAAGTCCTGGTCCTCTGCCAAAATTTGGAATCGCAGAACCGTTTGAACATTGGAAAAATCCCACCGTGTTCAAATCAGTCTTTCTTTCCTCCATGGGTCGATATAATAAAGTACCAGCTAAGTATAGTGGTTGGTTGACGCAATTGACTAAATCCCCTCCAATCAAACTTTCTGAACTGGTGCATTTTTTTTTTTCAGAAACAATTACGAAATCGTTAAAGTATCGGGAAAAATGTCTTTCAGTATTTCTAGCTGTATCCATTCTTTTTTAGAAATAATACATTTCTAAATCTCTCAGAGAAATTTATGCAGTAGTGATACGATGAAGTAGTTGTATGCTGTCAACTTAATGTGACACTCCCCTGAAGGGAATAATACTACTGTTGGTTAGACCTAGGAAGCTGCACCGCTTCCTGTCGGCTTTGACACATTTCCTGTGTCCTTATGTTTACAAGAGAGAGACAACCACCTCCACCCAGCTAAGCCTGCATCCAGAGACTTGTTTCTGAGTCATAATAAGGACACAGGAAATGTGTCAAGGCCGGCAGGAAGCTGTGCAGCTTCCTAGGTCTAACCAACAGTAGTACTATTCCCTTCAGGGGACTGTCACATTAAGTTGACAGCATACAACTACTGTATCCATTCTGATTTCAAATCGCATCGAAGTCAATTTTTCCTTTCATCCTTCCTGGATTGAGAAAATTAACTACCAGCTATATACTGGGCTCGATGACATCGATTAAGATCTCTCTCCCCTAAAAATCGCTCGCCTTGTGCCTAAAGCATATCTAATTATTACAACTTCTATCATCATTAGTACCGTCGTCGTCACCATCACAAACTGATTAGATTTCTGTGGTTCTAACACACAAGACAGAAAAATATTCTTCTGATTGGTTATTGTTATTGTGGTATTGATTACAAGATATACAATTGCTTTATCTTGGTGTCTTTTTAAAGACTTTGTTTGATTTTTCAATTAGTTCCAATATAATTTTTCATAATTATTCCTCACTTACCCAACACCGACTTAAGTTTTTGCTTTCTTTCAAAACCTTGACAATTATAGCGACTAATTACTTCAAATAGAGTTTAATTTAATCATATCAATTTTCCAAGGCAAAGATACGAGGAAGAAGAGAAGGAGAAGGAGGGGGAAAAGAAAGCGAAGAACAAATATTATCAAATATTTTATGCGAAGAATTTTATGTTTAATTGTTTCTTTCCTAACTCTCGTCCCTTATTGAAAACTTTCACAGATTATCATAATATTTATGAATGTAATGAACTTTACAATTAAAATAAAACAAAGCAAATAACAACACCGTTCTTCTTCTTCTTCTTCTTCTTCTTCTTCTTCTTCTTCTTCTTCTTCTTCTTCTTCTTCTTCTAATTATTATTATTATTATTATTATTATTATTATTATTATTATTATTATTATTATTATTATTATTAACATTTGAAATAATGATTCATCTGTGTACTAATTAACAAAACATTAACAGCGTTATTGGATGTTTACGTCAGCAGTGTATCAATAATTAACGCAAAGTAAGAAAGGGGACGGTGGATTAACAGCATCGATACAAGAGCGTTAGATAAAATAAATGTCTCTTTGTGTTTGGTTGCATTCTGTTTCTGTTCTGTTTCGAATCCTGCCGCAGTTAACATAAGCTTTTATTTCACTAGATTTGGGTATGATTAAATAACGCATCACTTGTTGATATTGGCAAAGTTTAGCGTGATGCTAAAAGTAGCGTCGAACTGACAAAATCGTTAGCGTGTCGGACAAAACGCTTATTGATATTTCTTCCGATATTTTACAGTCTGGAGTCGACGTTACCAGTCAAGCCTCAGGGCTTGAAGAAAGGTACCAGTCAAGTAATACGATCGATGTAATCGACTTGGTCCCTTACCCTTAAAATTACTGGACTTGAACTCTGCAAGAGACCAACGACTCTGTCAAGGGGCTTGTTGTGATCACGGTCAGTCATACACCATGTAAACCGAGTAACCAGCTTTATGAGTCATAGAAAAATAAGGAGACATTAATATTGTTTGGTCGAATCAGGCGGCAAGCTGGCGAAATGCTTATCGGCATTTCATTCGTCTTTACGTTCTGGGGTCAAATTTCGCCGAGGTCGACTTTACCTTTTTAATCCTTTTGGGGTCGATAAAATAAGTCCCAGTTGAACACTGGAGTCGATGTAACCGACTTAATCCCTACTACCCAAAAAACATTCAGGTCTTATGCCTAAATTTCGAACCAATATCGTTTAGCTCAATAAGACGGCGAGTTGGCAGAATCGTTAGCGCGCTGGGAGAAATACTTAGCGGTATTTCGGCTGTCTTTATGTTGTGAGATCAAACTCCTCCGTGGTCGACTTTAGCTTTCATCGTTTCGGGGTCGATAAAACAAGTAGCAGTTGAGTACCAGGGTCGATGTAATCGCCTTATCCCACTCTATCGAAATTGTTGGCCTTCTGCCGAATTTAAAACCGATATTGTTTGGTTGAATGGTGCACTGGTGTCCAACCCATGTCTTGTAGAATCTGTAGTTAATAGTTCCTCGAAGTTTTAAATCTAGATAACACAGGCGGCAAATTAGAAGAATCTTTAGCATATTGAACAAAATACTTAGCGGTGTTTGTTCCGGTTTTATGTTCTGAGTTCAAATAACGTCGAGGTCAACTCTGCTTTTAATCCTCTTTGAGATCGATATAATAAGTACCAGTTGATGATTAGTGTCAATGTAATGGACTATCCCCTTGCACTGAAAACTTCAGGTCCTGTACCATCAATAGAAAGAAACGAATTTAAATCTAAATATGCCATTGTTATTGTCGTCTTCGTCGTCGTCGTCGTCGTTGTTGTTGTTGTTGTCGTTGTTGTTGTTGTTGTCATTGTTGTTGTTGTTGTTGTTGTTGTTGTTGTTGTTGTTCTTCTTCTTCTTCTTCTTCTTCTTCTTTAGCCGAAGGTGAACATTGAATGAATGGACTCAATGTCCAGAGGCGTTCCATCCATGATTAACCGTCATATTTTCTGATGTTGTATCTCCATAGTCCTTTCATCTAATGAGTCCAATTCATATATCTCGACGGCAAGATATAGCTTTGATCGAAATTTGGCTGCTGTTTCTAGCATGTAGAAATTCCTGTTGGAATATTCAGATAGAACATACCTTCAGTAGCAATTTTTTTTTTTTTTTTTACAAATTATGCAACTAAATATATAAAATATTTTCTCTGTAAAGAAGACACATTTTCATGTCTCCAGAATGGCGAATATATTTCCTAACATCTCGCTCTGCATCATTCATCTGAGACAGCTTGTTGGAAAAACTTCCTTGATTTTATTTTACCTTTTCCAAGTATTTATTGCATAACAAATTCCATAAGTCATCCATCTTAAGTTCTTTTCATGTCTATCTCAATTTCTCCATGTAGTGACAAGCATTTTTCTTCATCTTTCCTAATATTATTATTATAACTATTTTCTTTTTCTTTTCTTTCTCGGAACATATATATACCACTTGCTTTTGTTTGCGTGTTTGTTTATAGGTTTTGATAACCGAAATATACATGCTGTAGCAGTAACAAATCCACTGTACATCTAACTATTATACATCTCCCCCCACCACCATCCTTTTGCTTTTTATGTCCTTTCTTCCAAGAAACATCAGACGATACTTTCACATAAGTCGTGTCTATACAAGTTAAAGCATAAATACTGTTATCGAAAGCCTTCAATGATGTTTCTCAACCCGTTCAGGTCTTTGTTATTTCATGCAAACCTGAAGTAGCCAATGAATAGCTGTTGTGAAACTATTATCGCAAGCTTGTCTTTGCCGCTGGTTTGCTTTCATCGGCAGTAGTCAGGTTCTGAACGTAAATATGTAGAATATCTTTTGTATTTATAGATTAATTCAACGAAACGAAAAAAAAAAAAAGAAAAGAAAAGAAGAGAAGAAAAAAGAAAAAGGAAAGAAAACTTCTTCCTATCGAAACCTTTATACAGGCACCGATATGAATTGTAATAGCCATTTATAGATGTCTCTCTTCAATCTGTTTCTTTTCGACGCCATGAAAATTATATAATTTCTTTCATGCATGGTTAATTTCAGACATGACTAGGTGCAGGCATAGCTGTGTGGTAAAGAATTTTGATCAAAGCCACTTCGTTTCGGGTTCAGTCCCACTGCGAGGCAAGTGTCTTCTACTATAGACTCGCGCCATGGTGAGAAACTGTGTGGAGGCCTGTGGTATACATACATACATAATACATACATACATGCATACGTACATATTTGAGGAGATTCGTTATTGGTATAAGATTATACTATAAACAAGGATAAAAAAATGGAGGGAAGATGTTGAAACAGAAATAGATTTATTATAAAACTGGATTCAATGCATACGTACGTTTCGAAAAACAATGCAAAAATGTAAGAAAAAAGTTTAAAACATAGTGATTATAATTATAATTAAAAATAAAAAATTAAAATTAAGAATAAAGATTAAAATAAAATTTAAAATTTGATTTATGCACTGTCATTCTCATCAATGATGAATCTTTTGGTGTATACTCTCTCTTTACTCTTTTACTTGTTTCAGTCATTTGATTGTGGCCATGCTGGGGCACCGCCTTTAGTCAAGCAA
>NC_068988.1:14319037-14319642 GCF_001194135.2 Octopus bimaculoides | reverse complement strand
GCTATAGTAGAAGACACTTGCCCAAGGTGTCACGCAGTGAGACTGAACCCGGAAACTGAAAGAAGTCCGTTGTATATATATATATATATATATTTGTGTGTGTGTATGTATGTGTGTCTGTGTTTGTCCCCTCACCATCGCTTGACAACCGATGTCGGTGTGTATACGTTCCCGTAACTTAGCGGTTCGGCAAAAGAGACTGATAGAATAAGTACTAGGCTTACAAAGAATAAGCCCTAGGGTCGATTTGCTCGACTAAAGGCGGAGCACCAGCATGGCCGCAGTCAAATGGCTGAACCAAATGAAAGAATAAAAGAATATATATATATTTGTTATACGAACTGTATTTGTTAACAGCGTGGTAGACTCAAGCTTCGAAGTCACTCTCACCCTTCTTTTGAGAAATTTAATAAACATTTACTCAACTAAAATGTTTAGAGTAGTTCTTTAGTTTAATGTTAAATTGCTTTTATATTTCACTTAATATAATATAAAAGCAAACATTAACACACGCACGCACACACACGGGCAAGCGCGAGCGCACACATACACACACATACACACACACACACACACACACACACACAAATACATTAGCGTTTGTT
>NC_068988.1:14318170-14319027 GCF_001194135.2 Octopus bimaculoides | reverse complement strand
CACACACACACACACAAATACATTAGCGTTTGTTTTTATATCGAGTTATTCATAAAAGCAACTTAATATTAAACAGAAGAATATTTCAACATGCATACATATAATGTACTTGGCAAGCAAACTTCTTACCACACAGTCACACCTACGCGTCTTTATATATATATATATATATATACGAGGGGAAGTCAAAAGTCATCCGTACATTTCCCATAATATATCTTTATTATTGTCCTCACTGCTTTCTACGCATGCGTGCTTATAGTTGGTACTATTGCCATCACGTGATCGAGGTTTGAGTCTAATCGTGTCATTTTTCTTTCTAGCTTTACAGTTTAAGCATGGCAGCACCACTAGCAATGGTGTACCAAAGGAGAGAAAAGAGCAGTGATCTGATTTCTCTGGTCGGAAGGTGTGTCACGTGCTGAAATTCATTATGAGAATCCAAAAGACAGAGTATGGAGTGGAAACATCCTGGCTCGCCAGCGACGAAGAAATTCAAGACCCAGTCTTTTGTGGGAAAGGTGATGATAACATTTTTGGGGGACTCAAAAGGGCCTATACTGGAAGACTACCTGGAAAACGGGTGTACGATCAACAGTGCAAGATACAGTGCTGTGCTGGCCAACAAACTGAAGCCAGAAATTCGCACCAAACGTCGAAGCCTATTGTCGAAGAAAGTTTTGCTGTTGTATGACAATGCACGCCCACACCCGGCCGCCCAGACCGTTAAAATCATTAACCAATTGGGCCTTGAGGTGTCGGAACACTCTGCCTACAGACTAGATTTCGCTCCTTCCGATTATCATATCTTTGGACCGTTCAAAGGTGGTTTACGAGGTCGTCGATTTCCTACGGAT
>NC_068988.1:14312976-14315592 GCF_001194135.2 Octopus bimaculoides | reverse complement strand
TATATATATATATATATATATATATATATATATATATATATATATATATATATGCACACACGTGTATGAGTGTGTATGTATATGTTTGTATTTATTAAATATTGATATCTTGACATAGTATGTGTATACATATCTAATTATATTTATCACTCTCACTTCCTCTCCCCTAGTCTCTATTTATATATATATGCTTACAGACACAGTCACACACACACACACGCACATGCACACACACAACAGAATACCAACACATGCGCTCAAATTCACGCACACATGTGTATAAAGGGACATCTATTGTATGGACACATGTATAGACAAACACAGGCATGAACGCACAGCCGATGACGCGTATACAAAGAGAACTATACCGCAGACACTTGAAGCAAATTCAAACGCAACTATTAAAACCACTTACACATAGACGAAATCACCGACCGCTTTTCACACATTTTCACAATACTGGAAAATACGCCATTCTTGCCTAATATACTGCTCTATTACTATGCTTTTTGCAGCTGCTAACTCTCTCAGAGTTTAACCAATAGCCTTCGGCTAAACGGCAATTATTGTTGACCAATCAGGCATTGCTTTATTTGCTTGTATCAATCTTTTATAAACGGAAATATACTCCAATATATTCAATAAATGCGATATAAACCTCTTTGAACTGGCCAGAACGTTTTAGACAATTAATTATTGAGCAGCGTTACCTTCTCAAAGACCAGGAATACGATTCGCTAAAGGAAAAACATTCTTCGAGAATATTGCATAATAACTTGACGATATTCAAAAGAATCATAGACAAAAACATCAGGAGGCGACATATTCATGCAAAATAGCTCCAATTCCAATCTGATTGAATTTCTATATTTCAAGGAAAAACCCATATTTATTCATTTGTCTAGAATAAATAAATCTCACACATCAATAATTGATCAGTTGATGATATTTATTTTCATTCTTGTTATCTGTCTTAATAGTTCCTCTCAAATAAGTTTTTCATTTGCTAATAACAATGTCTTGAGCTTAGAGAATTCACGTGACCAGAAAAGAAGTCACACGACATAGATTCGCACAATGAGTCAAGAAAATCTGCAAATATGGTATTTCACGTATATCGTTTTATTCTTTATATTGGAAGACACAAAATTCAATTCTACCATAAAATAGAATGCTATTCAGAAGCTGATTTCAAAGATATTTAATTTAGCGTTGGTCCAATTCCTTCGACCTCTCAATTTGCGAAGTAGAAAATTAAATAAATAAAATGACAAATAAATAAAAAGAAAAGAGAAAGCATTATCCCATTTTGAAAAAGATTGAAGACTTGACTGACATCACATTAAATGTCTTACAATTCTGAAATCAGTTTCCGATGAAAACGATTTAATATGTTTGGATGAAAGCTCGAAAGAATCAGAAATATAATTGACAAATGTCTGATAGGACGGATTTCTAACTTTGGTTAGAATTCAATGTAAGTGCGTTCAGATTATTTTCCCTGCCTTTATCACCTTCCGTACAAACTCTCTCGCATCATGAATTTAATACTGATTTCAACTTTTAACACAAGTCTAACAATTTCGTCGGAGGAGATAAAACGATTACATCGACTTCATTGTTCAACTGGTGCTTATTTTATCGACCCAGAAAGGATGAAAGGCAAAGTTGACCCATGCGGCATTTGAACTCAAAACGTTAAGCATTTTGCCCAGCGTGCTAACGATTCTGCCAGCTCGCCGTCTTATGGAATTTTGGAACTAGGCAATCATGTTCAAGAGAACTGTGAGTCGATTATCGCCTCCGCCAGTGCTCAACTGGTACTTATTTTATCGACCCCGAAAGAACTGAAGGGAAAGTCGACCTAATCAGCATTTGAACTCAGAACGTAAAGAACCGGATAAAATACCGCTAAACATTTTGTCCAGAGTGCTATCAATTTTGCCCAATCACTGCCTTCGAAAGATTGACGACTTTGGTATTATAATTTTGCAAATTTTGGCACAAGGCCGGCAATTTCCAGGCAGGGGACTAGTTGATTACATCGACTCCAATGCTCAGCTGGTACTAATTTTATCAACACGAAAGGATGAAAGACAAAGTCTACTTCGGTGGAGTTTGAACTCGGAACGTAAAGACATGAAATGCCGTTAACCATGTTGCCATGCGTGCTAACGATTTTGCTAGCTCACCGCCTTATCGGTTATTATATTAATTGTTTTAGAGGCAGCGAGCTGATAGGATCGTTCGCGCATCGGATTCTAATGTTTAGCAGCATTTCTTTTTGAATCTTTAAATTCTGAGTCGTGCGTGCATATTTATAGAGTGAGTAGATGCCTAAGTGACAGTCTGGATAAGATAAGGTTTTCAGGAAATTACATCAATCAGCTAAGTGGGACATTATTTATACAATCAGTCAGTGGGACAGTAAAAATATGCAAGGATTTTCTCAGGTTTAAAATGTAAATTTACTTTTGTTATGAACATTCAAGTGACTGAACTTTGTTTCTTTGTTAGAAAGCAGCTCCTTCCTCAGAGCAAGGTTTCAAATAATGAAAAACAGAATAGTTCACAAACACACACACACACACACACACACACACACACACACACACA
>NC_068988.1:14311541-14312682 GCF_001194135.2 Octopus bimaculoides | reverse complement strand
ATATATACACATATATACACACACGTATACATTTACATATGTATATATATATATATATATATATAAATATATAGGTAAGTATGTATACATGTATGTATGTATGTATGTATGTATGTATGTATGTATATAAGAAGTGGTGGGAATAATGAATAAATTATATTTCTCAGCAGAAGATATAAAGCATCAGGGGAAGTTTCAGCAACAAACCACAAAATGTCTATAACATCTCCGCCATTATTATACTTAGTTGCCGCTTCTACACACAAATATATGTCAATCGTGCAAATAAGGAAATAAATGAATAAATAAGTAAATAAATAAGAAAACAAAATTTATATATAAATAAATAAAACCTCATACATCTAGATACTTGAAGTGTTCTCTTTCTCTTCGTTTGTATGCTTGTTTGTTATCTATAATGCAGGAGAAATCCCGGAACACCAGTTTAAACGATACTGTTGCTTTAATCCCTACTCCTATAGATTGTTTTAAATATATTTTTGTTGTCACCATCGCACAATCTCTGCAGTTGTTGCTGTTGAAAACGCCATATTGCTTTTTAGGCAAACGGAAGACATCGGTGCATAAAAGACACTAATTATAAAAGATATTGCACTGCTTGAATGCAATTGGTCACGGATTACGTAATACTATGGTGTCATTGTGAGGATATTTCTTCTACCTCATAAAAACCAATACAGCATAGATTGCTTCAAAGGTGTCGCGGAACACGATACCAGCAGACTCATAATGTATGCATTTTTTAACGCATGTGGTGCTTGTTTCATTGTCTTTCGCGGAACATCGCGTATGTGAATGCGTATCCTTCATTGTGTGTTTGAGTGTGTACGTGTGTAGATGTATAAACGTATTGTATATACAAGAACGTCATATATTTCTGAATGTGTACGCACAGTTAAGTGTGAAGAGCTAACTGAATGTGGTAGGTAGGTAGGTAGGTAGGTAGGTAGGTAGGTAGGTAGGTAGGTAGGCAGGCAGGTAGGATGATAGGTTGACAGGTATGTATGTATGTAAGTGGCAGCTTTGTTTGTATCTACATATTTCTATATGTATGTACATGTTTATATATGTATGTATATGTATATATACATATATATATATATATATATATATATATATA
>NC_068988.1:14310664-14311194 GCF_001194135.2 Octopus bimaculoides | reverse complement strand
TATATATGCATATATAAATATAAATATGCTTATATATATATGTATATATATATATATATATGCATATATAAATATAAATATGCTTATATATATATATATATATATATATATTTATATATATATATATATATGTATATATATATATGAGTGTGTGTATATGTGCGTGTGTGTGTGTTTGTGTGTGTGTAAGAGTCGTCCAAATACAAAATACTAGGGATGCCTCCATTTAAATAAATACCTCAATATGTGACATGCTGTGTCTCATATGCTAAATCATGAGAAGCTGCTCGTTTTGCCAGCTTTACGCTGCTTTAAGCTATTATAACACTGGTAGCGACGAGGCCTAAGTTTGTATGAATGTAAGAAATACACACCGACACACCCACATACATGCTATCTATAGATAGATAGATAGATAGATAGATAGATAGATAGATAGATAGATAGATAGAAAGATAGATAGATAGATATCCATACATGCACATACAAACATTCATATATATATATATATATATATGTATATATATATA
>NC_068988.1:14308813-14309632 GCF_001194135.2 Octopus bimaculoides | reverse complement strand
ATATATATATATATATATATATATATAAATTTAAGGAATGGAGTAAACGCATGTTATAACTGCATACTTTATTCCGACATATTGAGATGAGTGTATATAATCATTTATACTTATGTGTATGCTCATATATACACACAAACAAATCCACATTTCCTCCCATAAGTTCATGTAAATGTGGATTTGTTTGTGTGTATATATGAGCATACACATAAGTATAAATGATTATATACAATCATCTCAATATGTTTGTAGAAACACAAGATTAAACCCATTTATAATGCCTTTTTATTACATAACATTCCTCTCCAATTTTTATCGGATTTATATCAGCCTATCTTCTCCCAACTCTACACTCTGAATTTTCTTTCTCTTTTTTTCTTTTTTTCTCTTTTCTTTTCGTATTTTTTTCTTCCCTTTTTGTCCAACGTACTATCTGGTAGCGTCCTAATCTCCAACGGTTTTTTCAAATGAATTAAGTTATAACCTTCTCCAACTATAGTTCTCATACTCGGTCATAATGTCTTACGTTTAAGATGGTTCCCATACATTCCCTGAGGAGAAGTTTACTTTTTTAACATCGACGATTCCTATGGATCGCATAAATTGTAATTCTTCGAAACATATGTCGGAATAAAGTATGCAGTTATAACATGCGTTTACTCCATTCCTTAAATTTTTATATATACTCAAATGCCCAAAATATCAAGGAGTTTCTGCCTCACTAACAGGAATTACACCACAGTTATTTTGTGATCTTTGCTACCTTGGTTTCTATTAACCCATTTATTCTATCCGAATTATTATTTATTAGGATAAAAT
>NC_068988.1:14306224-14308727 GCF_001194135.2 Octopus bimaculoides | reverse complement strand
TAAGTGGCTCTGTGGTAAGAAGCTTCTCCCCAACCACACGGTTCCAGGTTCAGTCCCATTGCATGGCACCTTGGGCAAGTGTCTTCCTCTATGGCTTCGGGCTGAGCAAAGCCTTGTAAGTGGATTTGAGAGACGGAAACTGAAAGAACCTTGTCGTAGTTATGTGGGGGGGGGGCGTGTGTGTGTGTTTGTGCATGCGTGTGTCTGTGTTTATCCCCCTCCATCATCGCTTGACAACCAATGCTGGTGTGTCTACATCCCCGTAACTAGCAGTTCGGCATAAGTGAACGATAGAATAAGTACTAGGTTTACAAAGAATAAGTCCTGGGGTCCATTTGTTCGACTAAAGATGATACACCAGCATGGCCGCACTCAAATGACTGAAATAAGTAAAAGAATACAACAATAAAAGAAATTATATACACACATAACTGTGTGTGTATGTGTTGTGTATGTATATGTATATATTTATATAGTCTATCTGAATGTTTTGTCCCTTTCTTGTATCACCTAACTGTCTGGATGTTTTGCATTCTTGTCCCATTCTGTATTATATATGTGTGTGTGTGTGTGTGTGCGTGCGCGTGCGCGTGTGTGTGCGTGTGTGTGTATGCTCAGCTGGTTCTTATTTTATCAATCTCCGGCTAAATGAAAAACAAGGTTGACCACAGCAATATTTGAACTCAGACCGCGAATGTTCGGAAGTAATGCTGCTAAGCGTTTTTGTCCGACAGGCTAACGACTCAGCCAGCTCGCTGCCTTCAGAATAACCCCGACTACTATAGGCCGGAGGCTTGACATTTTGTGAGGAGGGGGTCTTGTCGATCCCATCGACACCAGTGCTCAAAAGGTACGTATTCTGTAGACCCCGAAAAATTGAAAGGCAAAGTCGACTTCGGTGGCATTTCAATTCAGAAGTTAAAGAGCTGGTATGAATGCCGATAAGCATGTTATTCAATACGCTAACGATTCTGTTAGTTATCTGCCTTCATCGAAGATTTTCTACTTGCATCATTTAATGTTCTACCAACCTCGCAACTCAAATAAACATAACAATGATACTGATATAAAATTAAACATACTCGTTGGGGCTGAACCTACAAAATGACCTACAAACACCCTCAAAAACAAAGTACCTACTGATCTTCACTTTCCGCTCGTTATCTTGTAATAACTTCTCAGTTAGATAACAGAAATATCAAGGACTTGACGCTGCGTTGTTTTGCTTAGGATAGTCTGTCGGATTTCCTTCAGATACAGTGGGCTTGTATATAACTCTACAAACACCGTTTTTTTTTTTGTATGAACTCCGCGTGATAACTGTGGTAATATAAAATTTGTGGTAATATAAAATTTGAAATATGTCTAGTTATCATTATATGTGTATTTATCTAATTAATGTATTAATCTACTTGGATATTTTATCTAATATTCTTATTGCCACTGTTTGAAAAAGCGCTTACAAGTATACATACATACGTAAATATACATATGCATACACCTATATATATGTATGTGTAGATGTATGTATACTCTACATAGAAACATATCAATTACCTATAAAGAACAGATTAATGATTAAATTTTATTTTAGTTTCCCTATATGTATTACTATTACAATCTGTAAATGGAATTTATGCTGTGTTGCTTATTTGCACACACACACACACACACACACACACACACACACACACACACTTACAGACACACACACTCACAGACATGCACACACAGACACACACACTTACAGACACACACACTCACACACACACACACACACACACACACACACACACACACACACACACACACACACACACACACACATGACTAAATATTTGTCTACAAACCTGCTTGCGTCTGTTGGCTTCCATTTTGTTTGGAAATCAATGTTATGTCTTAATTTCTGTAAATATGGTGAAGACAACTCTACTAACAATAAATAAACAAAACGCTATAAAACCGAAAAAAAAGAGAAATTATATTTAATGAGAAAGACAAAATATGAATTGAAAACTGAATAAAATCTGTTTAGCCAAACATTTTAATTTATGTCGTATCTTAGAATATTTTCTATACGATTCAGAAGAAAGGTGAGTTTTTTAAAGTCTAATAAAGAAAGAACGCCAAAGATATGCAAAAAAAGCATTGAATAACAAATACACTACAATATTTGAATATAATTAAATAACAGTTGTTACTGCTAATTATAGATGAATTGATATTTACGATAAGAAAATGTCGACTGTTTAGAGTAAATTTATATCTCTTCCTGACATCTATCTATCTATTTATCTATCTATTTATCTATCTATCTATTTATCTTTTTTTTTTTATCTATCTATCTATTTATCTATCTATCTCACACTCGCTCTGTCTGTTTGTCTCTCTCTCTCTCCCCCTCTCTCTCTCTGTATATGTATATATATATATTCATACATTAATATATGTATATGTATACACACATGTATATATATATATATATATATATATATATATATAT
>NC_068988.1:14300989-14305945 GCF_001194135.2 Octopus bimaculoides | reverse complement strand
ATATATACATACATATCTATATATATATGAACTTTCCACTACTTTGTCCTTTGTCTCTCGTATAATATACATTCTAGAAATGCAATTAGATTTCATTAACAGCATATAAAGGATGTAGTGCTATCTTACTTTTGTGTAATTAGTTCAGTGGAGGCATACACATTTCAATACTAAAATCTGTATTGAGTTACAATCCGAGTGAATCATCAGCTGCGAATGAACATCCACGTATGCATAATGCATGCAAACACGCGTACATAATACATACATACATACATGCATATATGCACACACACACATATATTTGCAACCACATAAACAGGTACATATATATATATATATACATACATGCATACATACATACATATATATATATATATATACACACACACACAAATTCATAGATACAAATGTACATGCACACAAAAGACACACACGCATGTCACAAATACTATATATATAATTCATTCATACTATATTATATATATATGTATATATATTTGTGTGTATACATACACTACATGCGTACATACATGTGTGTGTGTGTGTGTGTGTGTGTGTGTACATAGATATTTAATCGATCGTTATTTATGCTGGACAAATGTGAATTCTCAACAGCATTAAGATGCATTAAGAGCTGCTTGCTGCTAGTTACACAAACAATGTTTACGCACCTACTTTACAGTGTCTGCCGCTTCTCATATTTATACGTAGATCTCCCTTTCTTTGCATCTCTCCCTCTCTCTCGCTGTCATCTCTTCTTGTTCTTCGATTTCTCTTTCTTACATACCATTTCTCATGTTTCATATATGGAATTTCTACTTTCTATACCACCTAATTAACTGACATCTGTTCACAGTGTATAAGTATGTATGATTGTAATGCATTTTCGCCGTATAAATGTCAGCTCATGTCCCAACAGTCATATCTCTTGGCACGCCTTACATGAATTTTCGAATAGCTTAAGACATTGCTTTATATAAATATCGAATATGCTCTAAGTACAGAAATAAGACTTGTGCACCATTTATTTCAATGGTGACTGCAGAGGAAATGGACAGGAAATTGCCGTGACACGTATATGAGTATATCTATACGAGACAACGAAGATACTTTTTATCCATTTATCCACCCATTTATCCTCTGAACCAGCTATTGTTGGAGGTTAGACCTCTGGTACATCCTCCATAGGGTCCTATCAGAAGCGACCATCATTACACTGCAATGTAATCGACTTAATCCCTTTGTCTGTCCTTGTTTGTCTTCTCTATGTTTAGCCCCTTGTGGGCAATAAAGAAATAAGAAACGTTAGCACGCCGGGCGAAATGCTTAGCTGTATTTCGTCTGTCTTTATGTTCTGGGTTCAAATTCCGGCGAGGTCAACTTTTCCATTCATCCTTTCGGGGTCGATAAATTAAGTACCAGCTGCATACTGGGGTTGATCTAATCGACTGGCCCCTCCCCCAAAATTTCGGACCTTGTGCCTAGAGTAGTAAAACATGTTACTAGCTATAAAGTTCCACTAACTTAGTATGATAATATATAGAGTAGTGCTAGTGAAGATATACATGCGTCGGTTGTGATCGGCTGTGGGGTTGGGTTTTATGTGGCGCAAGTGACGTTGAAAAAGAAAATCTTCAAAAATAGGAGTGTCACCTGTTTACATGCATCTATCAATATATCGACACACCGGGCTAAAAAGCTTCGCCATCACTCATATATTATATTGGTTTCAAATTTTGGCACAAGGCCTGCAGTTTCGGGGGTGGCGTGGGTAGTCAGTTACATCGATCCAAGTGCTTGACTGGTACTTACTTTATCGATCCCGAAAGGACGAAAGACAACTTCGATTCCGGCGGAATTTGAACTCAGAACAGATGAAATGCCTCAAAGCATTTTAATGATTCTACCAGTTCGCCGCTTTACTCCTAAGTTACATAATACCATGTATTCACAATTGAGCTGTCTCATGCAGTCAATATATAGGGATTTAAATGCTTAAGTCTCATTTGCCAATACCTAACTCTCTATTAAGAAGTGTGGCCTAATGTCTCTGCCTGAAACATAAAGCAGTCTTATAATTTTTATTGTGGAAATCAGATATATCCACCCAAAATTGCATTGCCCTTAACTGCAGAAAGTAGTCTGTCTTTTGTTGAGGAATGTTTGAAACTGTTTTTTGTTGAGATATGTCAAGTTTATTGAGGCAACGTGACTTGAAGAAAATACCAGTTCTATTATTTTAGTAAATATTTAACTTCAGTATTGCAATAACCATGAAATTTAATTTCGCAGTTAAAGGGTTAAACTTGGCACCATAAAATTCGAGGAAAACTGTATTGCAAATACTGTCTGCAAATAAAGGAACTCCAGTATATCTGACGAAAAAGTCTGCGAAGAAATTCTGAAGGCTGGTGGAAGCGTTGTCAGAATCCAATTAGTAGTGAATAAAACCATGGTTGATGGATTGGTTTTGATTTCTTTCGAAGTATATCTTTAAGCTGTAAATGGGGAAAATGAAGCCTTTGAAAATTTTGCATACTGACGTAGTTTTGTAATTGCATTCACCTGTCCCAGTTATCCAAGACACAGTTTTGTTGTAGCGGATTGAAAGAGCAGAATGCACTAGCATCAATATAACTATAAAACAACAATACAGAACACTTTAAAATATCCTTTGTTAGCTTATATACGATTGATGAAATGTCAGTTAAGTGTCCTATTTTTCTCTAGAAATGTTCACCTATTACACTATACAGTTATCACTTGCTGCAGTTGAGTAGCTCTTAGCTATAAATATCATCTTCCACAACACTCCAATTACCACAAGGGTTAATCTCTGATTGGCCAAGGCTTTGTCTAACTGAATAGCACTACATGAAGAGGTCTTTGAAGTCATGTTTTGTGGCACAATACCTCACTCGTGTAGTAAAATCGTGTAGTATTCGATGAAATATATCCAGGTGTCGGCGGTCTGTTTGGTATCTTTACAAGGAAGTCGTCCGACCGTTTTAAAAATATCATGGGGTATTTTACTATTTTGATTTCTTTCAGGATAGTGTTGAATAAGGCAGGACCAATTGAGGTATCAAAGCTGTGCCGTAATGTTGTTAAGTAATGTGGGTTAAATCCATTTGTAGGGGTGGTGTATATATTTAGTGTTGTAAGATATTTCCAAATGGATTGGCTACATTCGAAAATACCATCGTTAAACATAGAACAAAATCAATTACTTTGGAAAAAAGGAATGAATGCAATATTTCTTACAGGCGCGCTCCTCATGGCAGAGGATTATCAGAATCGTTAGAGCGTCGAACAAAATGCCTACGGTATTCAGTTACAGCTCCTTTCAATTTGAGTTCAAAATACCATCCATGCGATCTTTGCCCTTTATCCTTCAGGTGAGATGAAGTAATGTACTTGTCAAGTGATGTGTAGATTTAATATTGCTATAAATTATCTGAGATGCGAATGCAATTATTATAGAGAACTAAGAGATCATAATTAACAAGAAAACCTTGAACATTGTACAATAAATCACAAACTTTGTAGGATTAAGCATAAGCATTGTTACCTTACATTGAACTCTATGGATCAGGACGGTTCGTAAGGAAAACGTCAGCTCTCATTAGCAACAATGACAGGACGAAAAACCTGCTTCATTAAATTTTGCATGTGCTAAAACCAAAAGATTGCCTAATGACTGGGGAAATTAATGGCCCCAAAACTTCCCCTAATTTAATATGCGCATATGCATCTATGCCACTCTATGCTTCTCCTAAAATATAAATTACATTCCGTAAAGATCTGAAAGAAATGCTTAAAACAGGTACATTATCGGAATCCTTTTTACATAACGGGAGATTTTAAAAAACAAAATTGGGTTATTTCGGTGTCAGAAAAACAGATAAAATGTTGATGTTTATTGAGTTACATATATAGATATTATGCACTCACTATCCAGATGCAAGCTATTCTGTAAAAGCTTGAATTACCAATCGCTAGTTATTCTGATTTCGAAATATCTTATTCATACATTATGTCTGATTTCAAAACTTTGGATCTCTACCAACACGCTCAGCCGTTCAGTAAACCATAATTAAACGCAAATTTGGAAACTGTATCAGTCATTCAGGTTGTTTAAAAAAAAAAAAAACTTTACTACACAAACTGCTTCAATAAATATATATACATACATATATGCATACATGCATATATATACATGCATATATATATATGAATACACACATATATATATATATGTATATACATACATATATATATATATATATATATATGTATATACATACATATACACATACACACACACACATATATCTATATATGTATATATTTACATATATATACGTGCATATACATACATATATACATGCATAGATATATATGTATACACACGCGCACTCACACATACAAACGGACACACAAACGCACACATACAAACGCACAGACACTCGCACACATACGCTCACAGTCACACACGCATCCCTCCCACGCACACACATTCAAGCATTATCGCTGAAAGGCATTGGTCCAAGACATTAAGAAATACATATTCATTACATTCAAGATATACGCAACATAACGAATGGTTTGAAGGAAATCAAAACACATAAAGAAACTAATGGGAAGCAGAAATAGGTGACGAGCTGATTCCTTATTCACTCAGTTATGGCACGTTATATGAATGAAGATGGTCGATTCGAAAGATGATTAGTGTGTCGAACAAAATGCTTTGCGTTATTAGTTGTGGAGCTTTACGTTCTAAACTTAATCCCGTAAATGCCAATTGTCGATTTGTGACGACATGCAATGATCTAACGTGTTTCTGTTAGAGCCCAAATCGTCACCCAAACATAGAACCCCTCATCAGGCGAGGTAACAAATCCTTTGACGTATACTGTCACATCAATTTTATATATATATATATATATATAT
>NC_068988.1:14298581-14299956 GCF_001194135.2 Octopus bimaculoides | reverse complement strand
TGTGTGTGTGTGTGTGTGTGTGTTTGGGTGCCTGTGTTTGTCTCCCCCAACATCGCTTGACAACCGATGCTGCTGTGTTTACGTCCCCGTAACTTAGGCGTTTGGCAAAAGAGGTGAATAGAATAAACTAGGCTTATAAAGAATAAGTCTCGGGGTCGAATTGCTTGACTATATATATATATATATATATATATTCATTCTTTCTTTTATTCGTTTACTTGTTTCAGTCATTTGACTGTGGCCATGCTGGAGCACCGCCTTTAGTCAAGCAAATCGATCGTGAGACTTATTCTTTGTAAGCCTAGTAATTATTCTATTCGTCTCTTTTGCTAAACCGCTATATATTGAAAGCGTTGAGGTGACAGAATTGCAAGGGTATAACAAAACTTTTCCATTAAGATTTGTAATTATTTTAATGGATAAGGTTAATATTTATAAAGAATTTGTCATTTTCGATGGGTATGTAGCGCACACCTAGCACATCCAGAATATACACATCTGCTCCTTACATCATCATATTAACCAGTATCATTAATTTTGTAGCATTTGAAACTACAGAAAATATCTTGCTCTCAGCAAGAAGGTAAAACATGAAACAAATACCATAAGCTTTGCAGAGGAAACTGTTAACGTTGCATTTTAATATGCAATAATTATAACGACACAGCGAGTACGTATATTCAGTTTATTTAGCACATGCATTTATGCTATGCCTTTAGGGAAACCAGAATAGAAAACAAAACAGGGAAATATTTATCCCTGGAGTAGTTATACAACTGATTCAGCAAAGTTTTTCAGTGCTCGTGCTCCATTTCTCCCGTGATTCGACTTGGAATATGCCACAGAACGTGAATAGAAAAGAATAAATGTGCTAATTATTCCGTATGGTTATTGTGTTTTAGTAAATAATAGACGCTGACAATATTGATTTCTTTTTTACATAGATATAAATACCGATGGGATCTGGATCGAGAATGAAATAGTGGAGTGCAAGGATATACATCGTAAGATATTTTCTTTTGATATCAATCTACTGTTCTTCTGTTGTTATATTTATAAACAGAAAATCGCTTATTAAACATTAAATATCGATTTGAAACATAGGGACAAGGTGGTGAGTTGTTGGGAGATTTACAGTCGATCATATCGATCACCAATCACATGTACTTGAGTAGTACATATTTTATTGAAAAATCTATATCTGTTAAATGGCTGACTTGCCATTTTCACACAAAATTGGTGAAGATAAACAGAATCACGCAAAGAAGCAT
The DNA here is from genome assembly GCF_001194135.2 of Octopus bimaculoides. Classification (NCBI taxonomy): domain Eukaryota; kingdom Metazoa; phylum Mollusca; class Cephalopoda; order Octopoda; family Octopodidae; genus Octopus; species Octopus bimaculoides. Next base: position 14,298,685 of record NC_068988.1, on the reverse strand, counting down.
ATATACACACAGGCATACACGTAATCAAATATATGATCGTATATGCATACATACCCACACACACACATATATATACTCATATATATATATATATATATATATAT
>NC_068988.1:14297421-14298481 GCF_001194135.2 Octopus bimaculoides | reverse complement strand
TGTGTGTGTGTGTGTGTGTGTGTGTATGTGTGTGTGTGTGTGTGTGAAGTAACTCTAGAATTAAAAATTCTGTATACCAGTATAAAATTACTTCAGGTAGTGATGTATTTTTTTATATAGGCAGTTCATCTTCTCAGTTATCTAAAATAATTTCTAATCATTACTCTACATTTAGGGATAGGAATAAAATTAACAGTACAGGGCATAGTAAATTAATCTGGTATCTGAAAGACCACAATAAACAATTTAATTTAGATTGGTTGATTCTTGCAATTTGATCACTTATGATAAAAGCAAGGAATTCTGTCTTCTCTGTAATTCTGAACTATTTTTTATTCTTTTTTTCTTAAACTCCCCTTGTCAACACGGTTATAGAGCGTGCATACCGATGTAAACATTGGTAGAAACACACCTTTAGTTCATATATGTGATATTTATCATTATATATAATTTAAGCATTAATTTTCTTCTTACATTTCACATCCACTAGATATATCTTTTTCCAAGCGTTTTATTTAATTTATATATCATTCTATACTTCTCATTTATTTGGTTTCTGATTTTTTTCTTTCCTTTACCCCCTCCTCTTTCTATAGGCTACCTTTGACGTTATATCCTCTAACGTTTCTTAAAAAGAACTTAATGGCATTCAGTTAAGCACTAAACATATCCATCATATTCTGTTAAAATATCTCATTGACCGGTTTCATTTCTTCATTTCCCTGAAGAGAAGATTACATTGTTTTACACCATTTTCTTCCTTTGGAATAATACCAGTGATATCTTCGAAGCATGTGTCGGAATTAAAAGAATTTGAATAACACCTGCGTTTAACTCCATTTATTTATTTGTATATATCATACAAAATATTTCATGTAAACCCGGAGTTTCTACCTTTAAAAACAAGGACTTACACCCTTTTTACTTGTGTGATTTTTTGCTACCCTGGTAACTATTTATTTTTTTCCCTGTTAATTGTTAACAAGGGAAAAATACACACATCTATCTATCTATCTATCTATCTATCTCTCTCTCTCTCTCTCTCTCTCTCTCTCTCTCT
>NC_068988.1:14288514-14296315 GCF_001194135.2 Octopus bimaculoides | reverse complement strand
CACACACACACACACACACACACACACACACACACACACGGCAATGCAGTCTAAAATTACTGTATAGTAGCATAGTAGACATATAATTTCAGCTGGGAAAGAAAAAGAATATCGGTATCACTAGGATTGAAGAATTTGTAATCACCATGGGAATTTAAGCGGTAATAGCATGAAAAAGTAGGGATGTTTTCACAAGAAACAGTAATGTATTGATATTTTTAAATGACGGAGATGGATTACAATGTTGATGTGGATAAATTATTAGCGGATATTTTTAACAAAAAATATGGTGAGAAAACGGACCACTTCATAAACTAACCAGGCAGAAATCACAGAGTCATTGCTATGTAGAGCGTGTAGCGAAAACTGTGAAAATATAACAGATTTTGTAAGGACAGTGACAAGAGCAGTGACAATGACGTCATGAAAACAGACAGTTAGACATAAATTATTAAACGAGTTAGACAAAAATTACTTTGCCATTACTGTGGAGAGCGTGTTGCGAAAACGGTGAAAATGCAAACCATTTAAAATGTAAAACATTCCAATTTAAAATAGTAAATTAGATTACAAAGAATATGAGCAGGGGCAATCTTAAGGCATGGGCACAATAAATAGTTGTCCAGGGGCCTCACTGGTCTTGGGGCCCAATTCTGATCCGTATATGTTGAGGCTTGTCAACAAAAATTTGTATAAATGCAAGTGCATTGATTCGTTAGAGGACCTATAAAGCTGCTAAGACATCCTGAATAATAAAGCTGCTGTAGACGGCCTGTTCGTTATCAGAGATGCACATAGTCACTAAAGGACACGCTCAACAGGTTAAGGTCAAACAACTGGCAAGCAAATCTGTGGTATTGAGCAAAACGATGTCGGGAAAACAGATCACGTCATAAACCATCTCGACGGAAATCGCTGAATCTTCGCTATGAAGAGTATGCGACAAAAATGGGGAAAAATGTAGCGCATTTGGTAACTGAAGGTAGGAAATTAGCTGGCTGCGAATATAAGATTATTCATATTGGTTTCTAATTTTGACGCTAGGTCAGAACTTTGAGGACTGGGGAGTAAATCACTTACATCGACTCAGATTGATTATTGTGCTTGTTTTATCGGCCTGGAAAGTATGAAAAGGAAAGTCGACCTCTGGTGGATTTGAACTCAGAACGTAAGGAGCTGGAAATAATGCGCTAACGTTTCTGCTTGCTCACAAACTTACATAAATTCATTTTTAAGTTTAACACAAGGCCGGCAATTTTTCTGAGGGAAGTGGGTAAGTCTATTACATCGAACCCTGCTTTTGATTAGTACTTAGTGTTATTGAGCCCGAAAGGATGAAACTCAAGGTGACCTCTTTACTCAGAATGTAAGGAGCCGAAAGAAATGTTGTTAAGCATTTCTACAGATACGCTAACGATTCTGTCACTTCGTCCTCTTTATTAAAGCACTCTAATGTTGTCGCAGGAACCGTTCAGAAGGAAGAAATTATATGAAAATTATAAATTAGATTGGACACGAGTATCGTATGAACTATGAAAAGTAGCTTCCTATGTTTAAAGGAATTTGAGTAAATCAAAATAATCTGGGACTCTGCCATGTAATTTGATCACAAGATAAAGAGCTGGAAATTTTATATGATGGTGAAGAAAATTATCCAGAAGCTGTGTGAAATAATAGATATTGCAATACCTGGTGAAACTAAGAGTTTATTAAGTGTTTGCCAATATGTAACCACTAATAAAGATGTTTATAATACTGATAGAGATGGGGTAGGGAAGCATTGTTATGATTAAACAAAGTAAACGATTGATTGAAATAGGAGTCAAACTTTCAACAAAGTGCTTTTTATAGATGGTGGTCTTACTGGAAGCTGTATATACTGTTGAAGAGACAGAGAGCGAAAGAGATTTGCTGCTCAGTGGGAGATAGCTGTTTCTAAGCATACCCATTCTTTTGTCTTCTGTGAAGAACTACTTTTCTTTTTTTGTCAGAGTCAAACGCGTGAGAAGAGCATACATCTTATTGCACATAATTACTTTATTATCATTCTTTATTAAGATTGTTTCTTTATAACCATATCCATGTATAATGCTTACAGCTTCCCTTTCCTTAGAAGTGATTGTCCCCTTATACTGTAACCACTAGATAGGAGACAAATAAATCAGAGACAGAATTCTACCTAGAATTAATTACTAGCCTGCTAGCCTTGGCTATGTCAAGATGGATTTTTATGTATTCTTCTTCCCACTTAGATTTTAAATGTTGCCGCAAATATAATATGTCTATTCTACTGTAATTTTCTACATCCTTGTGCAGCTGAAGATTGCTCTATATATTGCATTTAATTTAATGCTCGCATTACTTAAATAAAAGGAATAGCATGAAACGTGCGTACTGCAATAATCTTTAAAATCCGTGTTGCTTTTTTTTATTTATATATATATCCTGTGACCCTTTCAGTTACAGTCCATTCCACGTATCTCTTCCTATTCTGTTTAGCCCATTTGGAATGGACTAAACAGTGCACACACACACACACACCCACACACACACATTTATATATACTCCTTTATTCTTTTCCTTGTTTCAGTCATGTGACTCCGTTATTTATATATATATATAAATATATATATGTATATATCCACACACATACACATACACACACACATATACATGTATATGTACATATAAAATCTATACATGCACGCATATACATGCATGTATATATATATATATATACATATATTCTCTGTATATATATATATATATATATATATATATATATATGCATACTTGTATTCTCTGAGCCTGCGTGAGGCTTCTGTTTTATCTTGCCATGTCGGAAAGACCATCTAAATGTCATTTAACAGCTCTAAAACATTTGCCAATAAAACACATCCACATCATTACGTTCACATTACTTACGCGTGAACAGCACATCTTAAATTCCCACATTCCTTTGCATTTATTGTAAAGCTTTAAAGCATTTGGAGATCTCTTTGCTTGAAAATGCTACCATGCAGCTACATAAACTGAACGGACAAAAAAATCCTCTACCTGCCGCACGACCGGCTAGAAATAGCAACCGAAATCACGTCTTATGTTTAATGAAGAATATACTGAATAAGACAGTTTTATGTAAATTAGACCCGAGCATATTAAAGCGTAGATAGCTAGTTTTTGCTTTCTCTATCCATTATTAACTGGGAGCTAAACAAGAATGATAACAACAACAATAACAATAATGGCTTGCAATTTTATCACAGGGCCAGCAGTTTTTGAGGGGAGGGGAAGGGGAAAACGACTACATTGACCCCGGTGCTTCACTGGTACTTAGTTTATAGACCCCAAAAGCTGAAAGTAAAGTCGATCTCGGCGGTATTTGAACTCAGAGCGTATAGACGGACGAAATGCCGTGACATATTTCGTCCGGCATGATAACGATTCTTCCAATTCGCCGCCTTTACAATAATAGCAACACCGACACTTGATTTCCACCTGCCATCTTTACAATGCTATCCTGTAGGCAATGCTATATTTTGTAACATAGTCATATAGTTATTTAGTAATATTATACAATAATATAGTAATTTAGTGATGTAATATAGTAACATAGTAATATTCGTACGACATTACTGTATCCCCAGGAATGGACCCCACGTCCTATGTTGTCCCTTCACCTAATAACCATCGAAATGAGCAATAACATACTCACCCATTTTAATCATCGATACAGCATTTAGAAAAATTATGGAAAACTCTGGGCACTATAAATTCCCATTAGAACAACTAAGAGAAAAGAGCGACTTCACAACTATCACAATTTCTGTATAAAATCGCCTTCATCCCTACCAATATTACCACTGACACCACCAACTACAGCCACTTTCACCGATGCCTCCTCCACCACCTCTACCAGCGCTACCATCATCGCATTCACCAACACCAATACAAACACCACCACCACCTCCATCACCACCAATAACAAAAACCAAAAGTAGCAACAATCACGGTCGCTTTCATCATTACTCAACAGTGCGGCCATTATAAACATGGCCACTTACACATCTTTCGCAAACCACAGCCATAGCAACTATATTACACTTTATTACTGTATCACTAAAACCAAACTGAATCATCCACGCCAACGTCGTCCCCGATGTACCCGTAAATCTAATCAACATCACCATCATCTCTTTTACCGATGTTGCTGCGACTATTATACACATTGTTATAAAAGTACCAACGGGAAAATTTGAAGACTTGTCAGTTTTGTGTTAATTTGTAGGCAGAGAATAACACATAAACAACGGTAGAAATAACAATTGTAATAATAGTAGATTTAGTTCTTTAGTGGTCTTGTAATTATCGATGTCATTTTAACCAGGTAACTCTACTCGTTTATTGATGTGAATAGAATCAAGGGTTTTGTTGGTGCGAACAGCTTCCAAACATGGCGGAACTTCAGTTTCGTTGGATTACTAATAATCTATTTGTGCGTTTGTGTTTTGTGAGTGTGTGTGTATATACACACATACATATATACACACACATATATATGCAGAGAGAGAGAGAGAGAGAGAGAGAGAGAGAGAGAGAGAGAAATAGATAGATAAACAAACGTATGTGTGCAATTGTGTATGTTAAGCTTTTATACAGTTTATTCAACAAGTTATCCTGGTCTGTAGTTGGCGAGATTTTAAGGATCGATTCTCTTAGAAAATCCGAACGTTTCTACTTACTGGTGATTGTAAAGGTTGAAGTATTGGCACAATTGATAGAGATTTGGACGAGATGCATTCACGATAACTAGTTTGGCATCTCCGGCTTCTGAATTGAAATCCCGCTATTCATTCCAACAATGATCAATAACCTAACGATTTCTTGTATTGCCCCAGTGTCATTTGCAATGGAAGGTCTAAGTCGATTGAATCGACTCAAGTTTTTAATATGTAGTTATTTATTTTATCGGTCTTAGAGAAGAGAAACTCAATGCCGTGTACAGAGAGTGTGAAAAGACAAACTGAAATACTGTTATGCCTCTTTGTGCAGAGCTCTAACTTGTGTGGCACTGAACTACGATATGCAAAGCACAGCCGTCACTCGCAAACGAATATGGCATGATAGCATGTGCTAATATTTCCTCTAACTGTTTTAGAGGGATATGTGAACGTGGGCAGATATAGACGACCTCTGAGACACTCTTCACTGTTTATCAAGCGGAACATCAAGTATGCGACAGCTGAAGGAGAGAGGACTTCATCAGCACTCATCTAGTACTCATTTTCACCTGGGTACACCAGATCAACATAAAATGAAGTGTCTTGTTTAAGAGCAGGACATGCTACTTGGTCCAGCAATCGAACCCACATCTTTATAACTAGTACTTATCAGCTCTATAATGATGAAAACAATGTAAAATAATAAAGGGAACAAAATATTCTGGTACAATTTAGGCATTTTCGACGATAATTATAAAATATATTCTAATTTTTACAACAATCTTGTTTCTTTATCAACGATAGTAAGAAAATGCTTGTAAAAGTTCGTGTCGTTATCATTGATTATGTTTTCAATGTTTTCATGTTAAAAATATGTTAAATGTTATATTCTTAATTTTGTTGGCAGAATGGTTGTCGCGTCGAACAAAAAGCTGAACATCATTTCTCCCGGCTCTTTACATTGTGATTTCAAATCCCACCGACGTCAACATCGCTTTTCATGATTTTGGGGTGGATAAAATAAAGTACCAGCTAAACAGTGGGGTCGATGTAGTCGACTTGCTCCCGCCTCTCCTCATCAATTACTGGCCTTGTGCCTATAAGAAAGAATTGTTTATCTAAGAATTAACTCTAATAACTTTTGCATTTGTCATAGATCAGATGATATTCAAAATTTTCACGTCTACAAGTAATTTGGGAGACAACACATCCCTCATCTCCCGCTCGGGTTCCTTTCGAATGGCTCCACTTAATTCTAGTGACTGGCATATTGCCACTTGTGACAGTTGTAAGAATCTGACTGATACGCTTCCAATGTTCACTTGAGTTTCTCCTATTGCTGCCTGAATGCATTTTTTCCAGAACATTTTATATAAACCTAAATGATTTTTTGTTTTTCTCTAAATTATCATTGTCATTTAATTAATGAATTACCCTCTCAGATGAAAGATAAAATTTTAATAGTTCATATGCTTGACAAGTTGACTTGTGTCAGAATGAAAAAGAACCATGCCCTTATTTTACAGCATTTATATAAGTAATTCTAAAACGGTTCGGAATACATAACCTCTACTGTTCTAAATCTAATACTGGCAAGGTCACCTTAGTCCTCTCTGGTGTCCGAAAAAAATATGGTCCATTCTTTAGGCGTTGTCTAAGTCGACTCTAACCTTTCTACAGATTTATGGCAGTATACTAATTCCAAGATATGATTTGGTATCCACATGAACTATCTTCACCTTTTTAAAATGAGGAACATTGAAGGAAACGCAAGTATTTAGTGATTCGTCATTTATTATTTCCAACAATAATTGCAATTATCACAGTAGTTTTCTTTTCTGTTCAATTTACAAAGATTTTATTCTTTATGAAATACTCAAATGTTATTTCCAAATTTGTCTCATAATTTCACCATTGTTTAAAAATGCAATTAACTAATAAAAAAAGTGTTTTCCTCGACAATTGTATTTTATATTCCTATTTTGACAAGAATTTGTTTTATTGTCAACGTTAACCGGAACACGATTGTAAAATTTCGACACCTTATTAATGATCACACTCCTCCACTTTCCATGTTCCATGTTCAAAATTTTAAAGATAATTTTGCTTCATTTTCTATGATTAATTTACATTAAGTTCTAATAATTTTTGCATTTGTTATCAAATCAGATGACATTCCAAATTTTCACATCTACTCGTAATATGTGTGACGACATATCGGTTTCTTCCGTACGGAATTCGTTACAATTATTTCGGAATTTTTGTGTTTAATTACAGTTACTAATAGGTTGTTATTTATGAATGGAAGAAATAAGTTCAGGTAAAAAAGAAATATTTGTAGATTAATACGCATCACGTCTGAATACTTGCTAAAATCTTAAATTTTTGAAGTTCCTTGGAACTAAGATATTTATTTACTGGTTCTTTAGCAATTTTCTGGTTGTATTCACAGTGATCGATGCAAAACGTATTAGAGCATATACCACGGTTTAATAATGTAATCAAATTTTATAAAATGAAGGAAAATAATCGTAATGATAACAATCATAATAGTTTCAAATTTTGGCACAAGGTCAGCCGGTTTTCAGTGAGGGAGGAAGTTGATTACAATCGACCCAAGTACTTAACTGGTACAGATTTTATAGACCTCGAAAGGATAAAAGGCAAAGCCAATCTCGGTGTAATTTGAACTCAGAACGTAAAGTCGTAAGAAATGCCACTAAACATCTTGTCCGGCATGCTAACGATTTTGCCTGCTTGCCGCTTTAATATTCCTTTCTATTATAGGCACAAAGCTTGAAATTCTGGGCGAGAGTTAGATAGTCGATTACATCAATTCTAGTGCTGAACCGGTACATATTTTATCGATGCCAAAATGATGAAAGTTAAAGTCGACCTCGACTGAATTTGAACTCGGATCGTGAAGCCAGAAAAAATGCTGCTAAGCATCTGCTCTTTTGTGCTATAACGATTATGCCAGCTCACAGCTTTAATAATAATAATAATAATAATAATAATAATAATAATAATAATAATAATAATAATAATAATAATAATAATAATAATAATAATAATAATAA
>NC_068988.1:14283429-14284712 GCF_001194135.2 Octopus bimaculoides | reverse complement strand
AGGATGAATAATAATAATAATAATAATAATAATAATAATAATAATAATAATAATAATAATGATAATAAAAATAATAATAATAATAATAATAATAATAATAATAATAATAATAATAATAATACGCAAAACACTTTCAATACAGTAACCATAAGAGCATCACAGCAAACCACAGCACATACCCAAGGCACACAGAGCTGCGCTCGGTAGTGAAGTGAAAGCACGTTATGAAAATAAAACTACTGAATGATAATAATAATTTTGGCACAAGGCCAGCAATTTGGGGGGAGGGCTAAGTTGATGACATCGACCCCAGTGCTCAGCTGGTACTTAGTTTATCGTCCCTTAAAGCATGAATGGCAAAATTAACGTTGGCCGAATTTGAACTCAGAACGTCAAGACCGAAGAAATGCCGCTAAGCATTTTTCTTGGCGACCTAACCATTCTGTAAGCCCGCTGCCTTCATAACAACAACAACAACAACGTCAACAACAACAATAACATTAATAATAATATTAATAATAATAATGACAAGGATGATGATAATGGTCATGATGATGATGATGATAATTATTATGTCGACGGAGGAAAAGCAGAAGTAGAAACAATCCTCTTAACAGTAACAACGACGACAAGAACAGCAACAACAACTACAAGAACTACGCCATCAATGTACATTTATAACCCAGACGTTTAATTCGATGATTGCTTTTATGCAATTAACCTCAGCATTTTTCCTGTCAGGCTTAAAGCCATAGGATTTCGAATTTTCGAATTGATATAGACGTCTTTAACAGTAGCTTGAGAACCCATTCGACGACCTCTTGTCACATTTTTACACAGACCGTTATATTCTAAGTACCTATCAATTGTTACTATACGTCATAAAAATGTCTGTTCCTCTGTAGCTATTTCAGAATTTATATATATATCGATGCCTTGTTTGTTCTTAACTTTTCCATCGCCAACAAAATCATAATGCTTTACGTATCGTTTCTATAACTCCTCATCATCTTTCTCCACTTACTTCTTCTTTTCGTTTTCATAAATTTATTTTCTCAATCTGTTTCTTTCTCTCTCTCTCTCTCTCCCTTCTCAATTTTCCTTCACCCCCCCCCCTCTGTCTCTCTTCCCTTATTTTTCTTTTCCCCCTCTCGCTATTTCTTAAACTATTTACGGCGATCCGTCCTTTTTGCGTTTCGTTTTATATATTTACCAGTCTGATTGATATTTCAAAGTATCCGTTAGCGTTACTACTACTACTACTACTACTACTACTACTACTA
>NC_068988.1:14279940-14283148 GCF_001194135.2 Octopus bimaculoides | reverse complement strand
ACCACCACCACCAACACTACCACCACCACCACTACTACTACTACTACTACTACTACTACTACTACTACTACTATTGCTACTACTACTATTCTTTTCTCTTGTTGCTGTTGTTGTTTTCCATCCTCCTCCTTCACTTCCTTCTCCTCCCCGTTGTCATCATCATCATCATCATCATTTTCTTCTTCTTCTTCTTCTTCTTCTTCTTCTTCTTCTTCTTCTTCTTCTTCTCGTTATTGTTGTCGTTCGATTGGCCTCTTCTTCTGACGTACCTACTTTTGCTCCTAGCTTTCTCAATGATTTGCAAATGTAACCGAAGAAAGCAATTTTCTTTTTATGTTTTATTACACACACGGAGTTTCGATAGGCTATTTATGAAGTTCGCCCAGTCCTGGAGTAACACAACAAGCTTTTTAGTGATATAATTGGTTTTTAACGGCTGAACTCGAAGTACATAAAGCTCTAAGTAATGACGTATAAATACTTGGTTAAGAACCCTTTCTTATTTACGTGTTATCATTTATAGCTTTCTCTACTTCGAGTTCTACCGTTAGAAACGAATTATTTCACATTCGCTCGAAATTTCTAAACTCCTATGACGTGAGCTTTTTTCTTTCTTTTAAATTATTGTATTTTGCATGAGACTCTATGTCTTCGTGAATCCTTAGGTTAAGAGTCATAACATCCAAGAAGGGGTAATGACCAGTGACAAAATATTCTGGTTCGATTTGGGCATTTTCGACGATAATTATAAAATATATTCTAATTTTTACAACAATCTTGTTTCTTTATCAACGATAGTCAGAAAATGCTTGTAAAAGTTCGTGTCGTTATCATTGATTATGTTTTCAATGTTTTCATGTTAAAAATATGTTAAATGTTATATTCTTAATTTTGTTGGCAGAATGGTTGTCGCATCGAACAAAAAGCTAAACATCATTTCTCCCGGCTCTTTACATTGTGATTTCAAATCCCACCGAGGTCAACTTCGCTTTTCATGATTTTGGGGTGGATAAAATAAAGTAACAGCTAAACAGTGGGGTCGATGTAGTCGACTTGCTCCCGCCTCTCCTCATCAATTACTGGCCTTGTGCCTATAAGAAAGAATTGTTTATCTGAAGGGTCGAGAGGTGACAAATGTCGACGGCACTGTAATGATACAGCCAAGGAAAATTTGAGCAACTATAAATACCGTGTTTTTTTGTGTCCTTTGTGTGTCCAAAATGCTTGACTACTAACACCTGCTTATGAGTTGTGCAGGGCTTAAACTCTTACTCTGTGTAATACTATTTTTGTCCTTGGGTAGCAACTATTATTTCCTAGTTGCTTATCCTTAGAAAGTATGAAAAATGGTTAATATTTCCTTCAAACTTTCCTTTTGTTATATTTATTCAAACCCCAAAGAATTCCTCTCGACACAAGGCAACGATACACCTCCACTATTGCCGCTCGTAATCAGAGATGCACGTATTGTCAGCTACTAAACGACATGCTCAAGTGGGAAAGGTGAAGCAACTGACAAACAAATCTGTGGTTTTAAGCAGAATATTTGCTATAAAGATATTTCTGCTTCAGAAATTCAGCGCTGAAACTATCTAAAGTGTAATGGAAAATAAGTCAGTTTCAAAACATTGATGCCCAGGTCGCAAAAGCAAAGTTTAAAGGGAATAGTAGTCATTTCCTTTGATTTCTGGATAGAAGCAAATGGAAAATAACATTTACTGACCAAACACAAAATAAATACATTAAAAAAATTGTCTCTGTGTTATAGATACTGGCATTTAGTTATATACATCACAGTTCCACAATTTATATCTTCTGATAATTGCTTTTGGAGAAGTTTTCACTTTCGTTAACTGAAATAATTCTATCTATTTGAGTGGAAGAAGCTACAAATTGGCCAACTAAATACCTTAGGCTAATAATTTCATGTCTTTGTCTTGAGATTAAGTTATATTGGGATTGTTAAGAAGTAATTCTTAAAATATACTCTCTCCAGAGAACCACGTTCAAAATTCTTAGTTAATGTGATTTTAAAATATGTAATAAACTTTTAAATAGACCACGAGAGTACATATAGCTATTAGCCTATGTCAATCGGCAATCCCCTGAGGATCATAAAATTTTACAAGTTGTATTACGTAAATTTGAGCAGCTAACACATATTAGAGTTATTTGCTTGGTTTCATCCTACTAGTAAAAATGAAATAGCTACTTCATCACTTCCAAATGTATTTTACAAAATAGCGAACACTTTACGGTTCTGGATTCGAAACAGGCCAAATAAGACAGGCTGCGATTTGGTAGAGTTATTAGAACGTCGGCTTGAATGTTGTGCATCGTTTGTTTCGGCATTCTGAGTTCAAATCGCCGGTGACATCAGCTTTTTCATAGCCATTAAATAAATGCCAGTTCTTTTTCTTCTCTAAAAGAATCGACTGGGTACAGGTCTACACAATGACGGTCTCCCTTGATTTAAAATGCGGAAACCGTATGTAACGATACCGTCGCCACTAAGACACTATCATAAGATTAGGACCCAAGAAAGAAAGGAAGGTCATTGTAAGAGTATTAAAAAATATTTAGTACATAACATGGTCGGGCAATGAATTTATAAGTAATGACAGCAAAAAGTGACGCGTAGAGAACCCAGTATTGGTTACTGACATTGCGGTATTGGTAACTCACGTGACAAGCATCAAACGTATAATCCCACTACAAGGAGCAGTTCTGGTCGAGGTGTGGAGGCTTGTGCACCTCAATGACCCTGAGAACTATACTAGCGGAAGCCAAGCTTCTGGTAGGGTCTGTAATGCGGGACAGGTCAAAGGATAGAGGTCAGAGTAATATGTGCTATATCTTCACAGGAGTTAAAATGATTTTTCCTAGTGCCAACGCTCCAACCTATAAAAGAAAAGTTTCAGAAGCATCGATGATAATTCAGTATCTACAACCCTACAAAACCCAGGAGAAGACGTCCTCCGCTGAAAGGCTGTCTAGATTCGGAAGAATGGAGAATGCTCCATAGGGCGCGATGGGTTGAAGTGAATATATAAATCCACTAATGTTTAATTTGCTTTTTCTTAAACTTATTGTCAAAAAACTGTACTCGCTTTTACCCTCTTTTACTTGTTTCAGTCATTTGACTGCGGCCATGCCGGAGCACCGCCTTTAGTCGAGCAAATCGACCCCAGGACTTATTCTTTGTAAG
>NC_068988.1:14276839-14279895 GCF_001194135.2 Octopus bimaculoides | reverse complement strand
ATATATATATATATATATATATATACATATATACGACGGGCTTCTTTCAGTTTCCGTCTACCAGATCCACTCACAAGGTTTTGGTCGGCCCGAGGCTATAGTAGAAGACACTTGCCCAAGATGCCACGCAGTGGGAATGAACTCAGAGCCATGTGGTTAGTAAGCAAGCTACTTACCACACTGCCAATATTCAACAAAATGTAGGTTGTTATTTGAAAGACATTTCAATCTTTATAACAAATTAAATATCTCTGTCAAATGCAATTATTGGTGAAATATTAATAATTATTCTTTTGATCTTAAAAGGAGGATCTTGGACATTAACGTCTCACTTGTTATGTCGTTGTTGTTGATTCACCCCAGGGTATCTCTCACCGAGCAGACTTGCGCTTAAATGGGTTCCATCCGTGATCATACCGACCTTTTGTTTAAACGGAGGCTACATTGTTTAATACGTCCTTCTTTGTTTCAGACAGCAGGGTATGATCTGAAGTAGATTCGGCTGTTACTTCTTTCATTCTGAGCTACCATAATAATGCTTCTTAGTAAATTTGTCTAATCCGTCTATGATGACATAAGTAGTTAACTAGTGATAATGTCTAGTGATGTGGTTGTCTGGTAAATATACAAATTATCCCAACATCACCAACAAAGATACAGACATAATGCTACATGGCATCAATATCACTAAAAATTACACGGATTGCCGACCAGAAACTCAGGAAACAATATCAAGTAAAAGAATAAACATACTACGACGGATGCAGTTTTATTATTTTGTGTGTACATCAAAACTTTTTATTGCTTAGCAAATCAATGGATGTAGCTTGACAGAATCATTAGAGCATCAATAAAGGAAAAAATAAAGTTTTAAAGAGATTCCTTCTGTTCAGTTACGGTTAAGGAGTAGAGCTCACAATCAATAGGTTTTAGGTTCTATTTCTGTACAGGGTGACTAGTTGAGTGTTGTTCCAGTGTACCTGGCAGATAATGACTGTCAGCCTGCTAGTTCTGGTGCAATTCTCTCTCTCTCTCTTTCTCTTCAGTTGTTAGGGCCTCTATCTTCTGCTGGATCAAATGAAATAAGGCGGAATCGGATGTGAGACGTTTTGGCACCGCTATTATGGTGCCGCCTATTCGGCGTTTCTGATTTGACGCTGACTTATTTGACATCGGTCATTATAATGTTTCTCTCGTTCACGTCTTTCATTCACATTCTCTTCCTATCTCTCTTTCACCTTATTATGTGTGAGCATCTAGTTATGTTTGCATATAGGCATTATGTCATCTTCTCTCTCTCTCTCTCTCTCTCTCTCTCTCTCTCTCTCTCTCTCTCTCTCTCTCTCTCTCTCTCTCTCTCACTGCATGTTTATATTTCTGCACTCGCGTGGGAGTGCGTGTATGTAATTTTCCTCAAGTGCCAAAAAGTACTGTCATTAGAAGAGATTTAATGTCCAGTCGGACGTGCCAATTCGGTACCCGCCAAACAACTGCATGAAGTCTTCTCATTTCAAGCCGAGAGGATGTCTCTGCATATTTGAAGCCACAAAGGCAACTGAATCAAAAGCAGTAAGGCCAAGTGACAGACAAATCGAACGACAGACGCACAGACAGAAACACAGTGAAACACTAACAAAAAAAAAAACCTGGCACTCCGTCGGTTACAACAAGGGTTCCAGTTGATCTGATCAACGGAAGGGCCAGCTCGTGAAATTACCGTGCATGTGGCTGAATAGTCCACAGACATATGTACCCCTTAACATAGTTCTAAGGGAGATTCAGCGTGACACAGAGAGTGACACAGCTGGTCCTTTGAAATACAGGTATTACTCATTTTTGCCAGGTGAGTGGACTGGAGCAACGTGAAATAAAGTGTCTTGCTCAAGGACACAACGCGTCACCGGGAATTGAACTAATGACCTTGTGATTGTGAACCGATTTCTCTAACCACTAAGCCACGCGTCTTCGAAAGCATAAGTCATAATAAAATGTACCGGGAAAATGGAATATGTGCGTATGTGCGTAAGTAGGACTGTGTGTGGTTGTATGTGTGTAAGATTGGGTGTGGTTGTATGTGTGTAAATATGGTTGTGTGTGATTGTATGTGTGTGATTGTATATATAGATAGATAGATAGATAGATAGATAGATAGATAGATAGATAGATAGATAGATAGATAGATAGATAGACAGACTGACAGACAGACAGACAGGCAGGCAGGCAGGCAGTCGGACAGACAGACGGACAGACAGACGGACAGACAGACGGACAGACAGATAGATAGATAGATAGATAGATAGATAGATAGATAGATAGACTTTTGAGCACATGAATATATGAATAAACTCCATTTCGGTAATGCGTGATAGTTAGGTATATGTTTGTATGAAAAAGAAAGAAAGAAAGAAAGAAAGGAAGAAGATAGAGAGGGATAGACAGAAAGAGAAAGAGAGAGAGAGAGAGAGAACTAAGAAGTAAGAGAGTTACACAGAGAAAGAGAGAGAATTCGGATATACGTTCAATGGCCTGTTAGTGTGATTTTCAAATTATATTCAAATAGAGACAATCTGACATTTCATTCTTTATAATAACATTAAATAACGTCGAAGTTCAATTTAAAATCGGACAATAGTAGTAGACATAGAAACACAAAGAGATATCTATATGGACGGAAAGAAAGGTG
Organism: Octopus bimaculoides; assembly: GCF_001194135.2. NCBI lineage: Eukaryota > Metazoa > Mollusca > Cephalopoda > Octopoda > Octopodidae > Octopus > Octopus bimaculoides. The sequence continues at coordinate 14,277,212 of NC_068988.1, read as the reverse complement.
GGTAGCAGGATAAAGCAGAGACTGGCACACAACTCGACGGCCATATATATCGATGAGACAGTCAGAGAAAGAGACAGGACATAGAGGTAAATGAAGAGAGACACGGACGTAGGTAAATAGGTGTATAAATGAACAAACAGATTTAAATGTGTGCGTGTGTATGTATGTGTGTGGCATGCACACGCGCGTGCATGTGTGTGTTTACACAAATGTATATAATTCCAAGTACACTCATATGCATTGTATGTATGTCTGTATGTGGGTATCTATGAGGGGAAATGCGTTTGCGTATGAGAGAGTATAGATAGATAGATAGATAGATAGATAAAACATAGAGAGATAAATAATTATATATATATATATATATATATAT
>NC_068988.1:14273474-14276646 GCF_001194135.2 Octopus bimaculoides | reverse complement strand
ATAATTCGATTAGACGTTGTGTTAACCTCATAAAGGAATGGTTTCATCCAAGGAAATACTCGTTTAATACCTAGTATTTTGGGGGAATTAATTTCCTTAAAGTAATAGGTATATATATATAAAAACATATAGTTTATATGCATATAAAAGAAGCAAAAGAAAATGGAGATTGGGAAGTTAATTGTTTATTATTAACAGTAAATTAATCATCTTCACTTACAGCTGTTTCAAGTAATACTCAGTAAATATTAAGTAAATATTAAATTTATATTTATTTGACCTGAGCATAATATCTTCAGAAGGGAAAAAATACATCCTTGGATGTTTTATGTCTTTATTGATTCATTGTAGTAGACTGAATATATTCCCCCGGGGCCTACCTGCAAGGTCATGCGCTGTTTATCTTGATATAATATCACCTTGTCGCGCACACATTGTTGTGATGCATGTGCCTGGTGTACCCTTAACAGACGTGTTGTCATGATGGGTATAGTGGGCTGCGAATATTTTACTCCAGTGTCACTTTGATGCCATGCGCTGCTCTCTCACTCAATAATAATAATAATAATAACAACAATAATAATTATTATTATTATAATTATAATTATAATAACAACAACAATAATAATAATAACAACAACAACAACAACAACAACAACAATAATAATAATAATAATAATAATAATAATAATAATAATAATAATAATAATGAAAAAAGATAGTAATTTGAGCATAGGCATTCCCTAGGGATAATAGTTTCGTTAATTGCATACAGGGGGTACTGGAAGGAGAGAAAGCAACTGGCGCAACATTGGAAGAACCGGGGAAATAACACAAATGCGGAATAGAATAGGTGAAAGACACTACACGAGTGAGCAGAGGGGAGGAAAGCTGATAAATTACTAAAAAAGAAACAGAGTATGAGGTATGTGATGGAGTAAAGGAAAAAAACAAACGCAGGAATTATAAAAGAGAAGGAAGAGGTGTAATGAGAAAGACAGTGGGAGAATTGAAGAGATGATAAAACGAGAGAAAATGAGGGAGAATAAAGAGTTGGCGGGTAACAGAATTAATGAGTGATACATAGAGTGAGATAAACTGAAAGAGGGATGAATGGGAGATGAAGGGGAAATGATAAACAACTTTCCTAAAACAGAGACACGCGGTTAGAAGAAAAAAAAACTTGAAGAAGTGTAAGATATAATGTTTATTAGCACTTCTTATCGTTGATGCCAGCTTGTTGGTAATCCTTTATTCCTTATCTCAGTTGCTGACGGTGTGCAGAACACCACCTGATTGGATAGAAGCAACAAGAGTCTTTGAAAAACTATAAATTTTCTTCGGCCTTCCAAGGAAGAAATTTAAATACAGCTTCTTTCAATGGATCCTCTTTGAAAAAGTTGGACCATTTAGAGGTAATTTATTCTCGTTTCCAACTGTGGTTGTTAATCAGTTTTCACACTAAAATGTCATTTAATTAAGGCCTTAAGACGTTTCTTCTCTTCCTAGCTTGGACTGATTGCTTTCCGGATCCCAAGGAACTCCTTTCTAACAGCTCTCAAGGTTACAACCAAATTAATTCCATCACTCCAAACGGAAAAGAAAGCGATGTATTTATGGTGCTAAGATCCACTGTCAAAATAAAAACTGAGCGGATTGTCAAATATTTAGCTGTGTTTGCTCCTTTAGCAAGAATTTATGTCGCTGATAAATAAGAAAATTTTGTGCAGTATTTGTTCATTCACAAGAATAGAACATCTTTGCCATATTTGCGATGGCGAGTCTATAGAGAAGTGAATTTTTGGAGCCAAAGTTCAACGAAGATATTCAAGAGGTGGAATAAACATTCATGCAGCTAGTTCTGAGTGATAAACACCTTTCGCCGAGTAAGACGGCTCTTCAGATACACATAGATATCTGGAGTAAAGTTCTGCAGAACACAAGAAGACGAGGCAATAAATATTCTTTTCTACTCTAAGCACAAGGCCCGAAATTTTGGGTGAGGGGGCCAGTCGGTTAGATTGACCCCAGTACGCAAATGGTACTTAATTTATCGACCCTAAAGGATGAAAGGCAAAGAGAGACGATATACCGCTAAGCATTTCGCCCGGCTTGCTAACGCTTCTGCCAGTTCGCTGCCGTAGACGAAGCAATAAGTATTGACAAAAATTCAATGACGAAACACAGAGTTCAGTAGTAACATGGCGAATCAGAAAGTCGTAGAAAACTATGAAGAAAGCCTGTGATGTTATTCAACATATAACTCCATTCTAATTTGATGATATGAATATGAGAACAAATAGTGCTAAATTCATAACTAGATGAGTAGAACACTACGCGGAACTATTTCGATTTCAGATTGAATACATAAATTTACACAAGTCTTTGATGCAAACCAAATACCTGCCAATCATATTAATGTAAAACACAGAGTTATCTACAACTGGCTTCATTAACAACTTGTCTTCCAAAATAGTACCTAGTAACGGCGACATCATTACGGAAGGACCTTCAGGCACTACCTACATGATTCTGGGTTAGTATTGCAAGATACGTTAAACATTCTATATCAGCATGCTTAATAACTACAGGTACATGCTCCAGTTAGAATTGGCAGCAATCTCATCGCTGGAATCGAGCAAGTTTATCTTAGAAGGGTGAGGGGAATCTTATATGGCACGAAGTGAAATTTGTTACTGATAAAACTACAATAGAAATGTCTTGACCAGCTTCAGAGTGCATACACCGCTACACATCAATGTTATAAATCTTACTAAAGCAATTTTTCGAGCTAGCAGGAATGCCTCCATTTAACATTTGCTTCTTTTTTCTTTCTTTCTGGAGCTTCAATGGACCATGAGATCTAAACAGCAGTCTTGAATAATTACAGCACGTTTTAACTTTTTGACATCTGAAGTGATATCATAAGCTTCCGGAATCTATTTGTTACTGAAACGTAGATTTGATAAATCTGCAAACCATACATACACATACATACATACATACAGACAGACAGACAGAGACAAACACATATGTACGTACACCTATATATGGATGTATATGTACATATGTGCGTGTGTGTGCGTGTGTTTGTCATTATTTATATGTATATATGCAAGTATGCATCATATATATATATATATATATATACATATATATATATATATATATA
>NC_068988.1:14268474-14273044 GCF_001194135.2 Octopus bimaculoides | reverse complement strand
TTCTTCAGCTGGATTTACCTGACAATATTTCAAAAGTTACCACATCAATGCCAGTATACTCGCTTGAACGCTTAGCCGGTAACAGAACCGAGAATAGTGAAAAAGATTTCAATGAAAAAAATTAAATATTCAAATATATATATATATATATATATATATATATATATTGACTATTTGAATATCAACGCTTGAAAACTAGGTCCCACGATGGCATGGTTTAACACAACGTTCATTTAAATCTTCCTCTTTGCATGCTATCGATGTTGCCTAAAACAAGGGTAAGGTTGATACAGATTAGCGTTGCCTGTAGAGCATGATGAGCCGGTACAGAAACATGATATACTACCCACCGTTCTACCAGATTCAGCAATTCATTGATCCAAGAAGGGACAATTGGCGGTATTTGATCTCAGTACAGAGCCGAAACAAACGTCATAAGGCCGTCTTTTTGAGGCGCTAATAACTCTGCTTTATTGCGTAAGCTAGCTAGACACACGTGTGTATGTTTGTGTTTCTTTTCATGAATAAGTGCATGTGTGCTTGTTTCTGTCTGTAAATTGGTTACATTTTGAGCTCAATACCCATACAAACACCCACGCACACATACATATAGACACACTCGAGCACAAACTCACAAATACTCACATACACACGCATATATATGAGAGAGAAAGCAAGGGAGAGAATGGGAAAAAAAAAGAAATACTTACGTAGAGAAATGAGAGAAGTATAATAAAAGACATTTGCTATCCCCATGCTCGGATTATTCAAGTGAAAGCATTTAGAGAAATCGGTGTGTAAAAATGTGTCCTTTTTATCGATGAGGTTTCCTCATTCTGGTCCTAATTTACCGTAAAAAATTCGCAACAACGCCATAAAGGCACTAATGGGGAGAAATTTAAAATAATTTTACGACATAGATTGCTTTGTTTATGTCAAAATCGACGATCTATGCTTACCTCTTTTATTACAGAAGCCATTTTGAAATTTATATACAACATGTCTTCTATCTAGATCTGACAAGATATTTTTGCTAAACATTTTTGCTTGGTTTTTAAACGTAAGTAAATGGAAACAATCCTACCTTCCAAAATTCAAATAACATTTTATTTCTTCCAGTGACTGATGTATCGCAATTACTAATTTTTTCTTCAAATGTAAGAACAGAGATTTATACGGGATATAAGAGAGATTACATGATATTCATGCTTGTCTGAATGTTGCTCTGGCAAGCAATCCTATTTACAATAAACATACCTTCTGCATATGCAGTCGTTCACCCTACATATATGTGCTAAAAACATCAGCTTAACATACTAAATGACATCTTGATAAAGGTATTTTAACTCCAAAATATTGAAGTATAAAAAGTCTAAGCTGTTATTTTCGTTTTATAATACTCCTACTTTTCACTCATTTTCAACATAATTTCTACTTACATTCTTAAATTCAACAAATATTTCCTTTATTGTCATTTCAGAAAATAGGCATTTAATATATAAAAATTCCATTAATAATGTATAACAGATCCACTTGAATGAACGAGTGTGGCCATTGTTGAACGGCAATCAGACGTGTTTAAATGGACAATTATGTTTTTACTATTAAATATAATAGTAAACTAAGTTATCAATAGTTTTCAGTGATCTAAGTATGACTGTTAGTATACTTGTGTAGAAAATATTTGCAGAATTTATTAGAGGAAATGGGAAAAGTCACAGACCAGCTTTGTTTTTAGTTAGTATTTCATTAGACTTAACAGAAGTCGAGGTCAAAAGTTGATGGACCCACCCATATCGGTATTCCTGTTACGCTCCAGCTTTTATAAAATTTATTTGCAAAACTCGATTTCTTTTCTTATACATCAGCCTTAATTTTATCGCTACAACATTTCTTTCAACTCATCCAGGTTTATCTATCTATCTATCTATCTATCTATCTATCTATCTATCTATCTATCTATCTATCTATCTATCTATTTCTATATATTTATATAATATATATATGAATATATATATATATATATATATATATATATAGATACATGCATACACACACACACACATATAGCAAGAAAAGGGGAGGAGGAGAATTTCGATTATCCCCACGTGGTGAGATGTAATGCAAAAAATATTTATATAAAATAAAAATTATAATATGAAATTTTATATAGATATAAATGGAAAATACACGCAGATTACATTGTTTTAATATATTTTTTAACATATTTTATAAGTGAAAGAGTATTGTGTTTGTCGACCGGTTTCGCTTTCGCTAATTATGACATTTAAATTATTGCAATTTCGTATTTTCTTAAGAATATTTTAGTCCATGTTGTGTATGGGAGTTTGTGGATACAACTCCACATAACATAAGATTCGTGTGCGCATAGGGAAACGTCTATTTCATCAGAGTTAAGAGGGAGGCTGCTACAAGAAACTGATGAGAGATACGTGTCCTACACGTCCACGAAATTTTGAGTCAAGTGGAATGGAACCCAATCAAACTGTTATTGAAAACACATGGTGCGCCTAGAACCACTGAAGGTAGTGCCCCATGATGGTCGCAGTCCACTGACCAAAACAAGTAAAAAGAAATGCAGTATGAAAGATATTCCTTGTCATCTTCTCTGTCTAAGGTTAGGGAATCCAAAAATGTTCTCCGGACTCGTAATCTTTAGCACAATCAATAGTTATTTTTTCAATAATATCTCTCATCCTTTAACATCTCGTAATATCATTATACTCTGATAACACCGTGATGACAAAACTTGAAATCACCATTGCTCTGTAATTTTGTCTCATAAAATATTTTGAATCTTATTCTTAAATTCGTCCTTTTTTATTCACTGAACGTTATCTTCCATTAATGTTCATGCAATATCTATCTAAACAATAACTTCCAACATATACCTATCGACTTAACATTGTATTTATCTCTCAATCTCTGAGTATATCGCTCTATCTATTTTTCTATGTATGTATCTCTGTAGCGAACTCTCTAAAACACACACACACACACACACTCTCTCTCTCTCTCTCTCTCTCTCTCTCTCTCTCTCTCTCTCTCTCTCTCTCTCTCTCTCTCTCTCTCTCTCTCTCTTTCTGTCTTTGTGCCACTCTGTCTGCCTATCCACACCCATTTGTGTATATCTTATAGATGAAAGAAAAATTCATATTCTGCTGTAAGTTAATAAAAGATCACAAGGAAACAGATAAGCAAAGAGGAATGGATGAGGTGGAGAAAGAAAGAAATTATCCCAAGACGGAGATTTCAAAAAGCTGTAAAGACAACAGGAAAAAAAAAAATCAAAATACACCCACATCACACCTTCTAATATCTGGTTAACAACTGACTTTAAAAGAGTGAATAAAATATAAAATAAATGACCAGGAGATAGATATAAAATGAAATCAAATAATTTATAGATAACAAAACACCCCTCCACACACACACACACACTCACACATATTGTTATAGCAAAATAAGAATATGGTATCAGATACGAGTGTTTGAGTTGCTAATATAACTATCTCGATGAAATTGCTTTATGTCCCAATACACGATCAAGCCAGTTCAACTTAAGAACTTGAGAATCTACGAAAATATGTATCTATATCCCTTCTAGAAACGGTCAATCTCTCTGTATGTGAGTGTGTCTTTGTGTGTGTGTACGTGTTTGTGTGTGTGTGTGTGTGTGTGTGTGTGTGTGTGTGTGTGTGTGTGTGTGTGTGTGTGTGTGTGTGTGTGTGTGTGTGTACTCATACACACACACACAGGTAAGTAAATTGATTACTTATGTAAGATCCGTCTTGCGAGAAAACTCGCGAGACGAAACTTCGCTAAGTAATCAATTTCATCTGTTATAATAAATGCATTAGACTCTGCAATGTCCTAACTTTGTTGTGTGGATTCTTTTACTCTATCTATCTATCTATCTATCTATCTATCTATTTATCTATCTATCTATCTATCTATCTATCTATCTATCTATAAACTTACATACATGCATACATATCTATTTATGCATATGTATATATATGTATGTCCTATCTTACCTGCACCAGTATATGTATACGTCTGACCGAGTGTGTGTGTATTTACGTACATATAAAAAGTTATATGTGTGTGTGTGTGTTTATGTGAAGTAAAGCGCTTAGGAATCACGTGTTTCTGGCTTCAATCTGACCAGACGCTATGTAGGCCAGTGTCTTATTTTATTTCTTGAGATACTGTCGAGAGATATTGTCCTCCATACCATCGAATGAACCCAAATTTCATTCTGCCGCAGTTCAATCTAGACATACCTACACACATACAAACACATACACAAACAGTCTCATACACACCTGCACAGATATATCACCATCATTATCATCTTTATAACGCTTTCTTTTCTGTAGTTTTATGGAATTTCCCTGAAATAGATTTTCTAAGTTCGGATGCCTTTCCTATCGCCAACACGGAAGAGTGGAAGCGAATGACACCGCATTTATGGCAGTAACACTTGTTTACATCTATCGGAGATTGCCGCACAATTCTTTAAATTCACGTCTTATACAACCCATAT
>NC_068988.1:14266603-14268294 GCF_001194135.2 Octopus bimaculoides | reverse complement strand
CACACACACACACACACACACACACACACACACACACACACACACATATATATATATATATATGCCTCATACATACATGCATGCATATGCATATATAATGCATACATTCACGAACACATATATATCTTATATGTATATTTATATATAAACATTTAAATACATACATACATACATACATACATACATACAGGGATAAATGCATATTTATTTGTGTGTATATGCATGTAGCTCTCCGTTCATGCATACATAAATTTGCTTGGGTGCTAGTTTATATGTAAGTGATAATAATAACACTACAAAATGATACATATGTGCGTATAAGCTTATCTACGGTATCCACTAATTCTAAAATGGAGAGCATGTCTTCAATCTACATACCTTTAGGCCACTTTATCTTATTAGAGTATTAGCGCAAATTTCCGTGGGTTATAGCATTCATTTTATTCTGACGATTGACTCACATCATAGGAAAGGAATCAATAAACCTTATATAGCCTCTCACCAAAAATACTGTTTGAAGCTACTAAGAACTTAACGTCAATCTTTTTATTAAGCCTAAACTATTTACTAAGAGTGACAAGTTTCATTAATTCAACCCTTAAGTCTTTTGATTAAAAATGTAATAATTGGCTAAATGGGAGATAAATGCTTTAGAGAAATTTTAGGTTTAACCTCCGTTTAATCAAATATAACATGTCCGCGATTATTTTTAACCAAAAGCATCTAGGGCATTCGGCCATTTTGTGTAATGCAATGTCATCGTGTAATATCTCAGATCGTATTATACAAAATAAAGCTAGAACATTTGATAATTTTCTGTAATGCGGTGTCGTTATATGTAATAACGTAACGGATATTATCCAAAGCAGCTAGGGCATTTGATAATCTTTTGCATCCTCATTAAAACAGGCAACGTATTTCAAACGAATGTGCTTTATGCTTGCGTATGTGTTTGTATGTGAGAATATCAGGACGTATGTGTGTAAGTACGTGTGCATTTGTCTGTGTGGATGGGTGTGTATTTGTGTGTGCGTCTGTGTGTGCGTGCACGCGTGCGTGTACATGCGTATTTGTGTGTGTATTTGTATTAGTCGTGTTGTCTTCTTCCCTAGTGTTTTGAAATATAGACTTGATGTCATAAAACACAGGATATTGGATGCGTTTCCGTATTCTCGGGATGTCAGAGAACAGTTTGCGATAGCAAATGGGAAGATAACGTGCTTATGCAGCTGCTCTTTCTAATGCTGAGATACAAGCTCTAAATATTTTATATACAAAAGATTAACGATGTGCTTCCCTTTTATAAACACTCGTACATGGCCTCCTGTTGTTTTACAAACAGAATAAATATTCTTTTTCCATCGAAATATAGCTATATTTGCAAAAACAAAAGTAGAGAACAAAAGAAGATTTACACAAGTTGGATATGATATGCATATTACTTGGCTGTGTGGTTCTGAAGTTCGCTCTGATTTCGGGTTCAATCCTACTGCGTAGCACCTTGGGCAAAGATCTTCGACAAAAACTACCAATGTCTTGTGAGTGAATTTGATAGATGGAGACTGTATGGAAGCCAGCCATTCATATATACATACGTACATACATACAAATGTACATACGTACATACATACATGCAGGCATACATATATATATTCATATACACACACACACACACATATATAAACAGATAC
>NC_068988.1:14264834-14265982 GCF_001194135.2 Octopus bimaculoides | reverse complement strand
ATATATATATATATATATATATATATATATATAAAGAGAGACAGACAGACAGACAGACAAACAGACAGACAGGCAGACAAACAGATAGACAGACAAACAGACAGACAGACAAACAGACAGACAGACAAACAGACAGACAGACAAACAGACAGACAGATATATATATATATATATATATATGCATATATATATTCATTGATGGGTGCAACTGCACCTCCCAATTTTTTTTAAGGTACAAGATCTAAACCTGCACCTCTTCTTTATTTTCTAAGGTTTATAAAAGAGTGTACATAAATTGATTTGTAAAAAATAGCTTGAAGTTAGTTTTCTTCTCAATGAACAAAGAACAAAAGTAAATATGAAAAACAATAAATCAACAGTTATATACATATATAATTTAATAACAGTTATATATAATATAATAACGGTCATATATAAGTTAAATATATTGATATAGTGTCATCAATTTATCTAAAAATATTACAATAATTCTCTTAATATTATTTTGCACTAAAGCGGCGACCTGGCAGAAACGCTGGCACAGCGGGCGAAATGCAAAGCGGTATTTTGTTTCGCTTTACGTTCTGAGTTCAAATTCCGCCGAGGTCGACTTTGACTTTCATCCTTTCAGGGCCGATGAATTAAGTACCAGTTACGCACTGGGGTCGATGTAATCGACTTAATCCCTTTGTCTGTCCTTGTTTGTTCCCTCTACGTTTAGACCCTTGTGGGCAATAAAGAAATAAGAAACGTTAGCGCGCCGGGCGTAATGCTTAGCTGTATTTCGTCGACCAATCGTAGCGCACCTTACGATAACAACAGTCAACTTCTGTCATTCAGATTCAAAATGGCTGGCGACCAGCATGACGCTTGAAACTCAAGAGTACCAACTAATTTGAATCAAACTATTTTGATCTATATATATATATAGAGAGAGAGATTGACCGTTGACTGGACACTATTCTCCGTGTTTTTCTCCTTGTCTCCGTATTCTTTCTGTTGAAGAGCGTAGCTCGAAACGTCAAAGACTTTCCGTATTCCCGAGCGTCATACTAATACATCCTTTTGTTATTTACACCACCTGTCCTCGTCTGTTGTTGTTTTTTCGTATATTCTCCCATATATATATATATATATATATATATATA
>NC_068988.1:14259715-14264782 GCF_001194135.2 Octopus bimaculoides | reverse complement strand
GGGCGTGTGTATAAATTTAAATAATAAAAGTGAAAAATTGAATAATGATTTGATTAATATCAATTTAAAACCAGTGGCCTAGCATATTGAAAATCTGAAGATTCAGAACAATCTTTTCTTAGTGGTCAGACCATATGGGGACTACATCTAGCATAATGGCTGTCCACTTAGTGGTCATCCCTCTTATATGTATGTGATATATATATATATATGTATATATGTATGTATATATATATATCTATATATATATGTATATATATATATATCTATATATATATGTATGTATATATGTATGTGTGTATGTATGTATTATGTATGTATTCGTGTGTGTGTATGCGCGCGCGCCTATGTGTATGATTGTTCCTGGTGTAGGTAGAAACTTCGATTCTATTGTCAGCGCATGTCTTGTAAAAATTAATAACCATGTACTCTACTAAAAAGTACTGAGTAATCTTTCAGTTTTATATTAAATTTTTGTACATAACATGATATAAATACCAAACTATATAAATATCTGTGTGTGTGTAATATATGTATATATATATATATATATATATATATATATATATATAAGTATATATATATATATATACATATATATATATATATACTTACATATATATATACATAAATACATTCATACATATATAGACATATATACCAACATATATATGTACAGACAGACACACACACGCACATAGGGACAGAGATAATTGTACTGTCAGACAGAACGCTATGTTTGTAGAGATCAAAAGAACAAACTACATTTCAGTAACGAGCGAGCGTATATCTGAGTGTGTGTGTGTGTACGTATGTGCATGACAGATGATAAATCCATTTCTTTTTTATTACTACAGATTATAATAATAGATTTAGAAACCTTCAACATATATTTGCTGATGTTATTAGAAAAACTTATATTAAAATTTCGTAATAAAAATAGGCCTAAGAAACGACTGTAAAAACTAAAACAACATAGATAGTGATCCGTGTTCCGTGTTCCACATGTGTAGCCAGATTATATCTTCTTTAAAAAAATCATGTACGCAAGCGAGATAAAATGAAGAAACCGACGAAAGAAATAACTATAGCAATACAAAGGGAATTTTAGCACTCGACCAAGACATACCTGATGGTAGATAGTCGTCATCTTTCAGACAAAAGAATATTTTGACGTTTTTAGATGAGAGACGACAATGATGCTTGCGTTTGTTGGAAAATTTCTGAGGTACCTCTTCAGAGAGGGAGAGAAAAAGAAATTGTGCAAGGAGGGAGAAAGAATGACAAACAATGAATGATTTTGTGACGAATGAAGTTTAGTTTTGAGATTGTAAATTCAAAGTGCGCGTAAAACTCTTGTGGATGCTTTTAAGTTAATAGTTCTTGTAGTGCGATGTTTCGGAAGCGATGAATTCCGTCGTCTTTAGAATTCTTCAATTTATGTCAATCTACGAAACTTGCAGATTGACTTTACAATGCAAGCGTACAGCATTCATGGTTTCACTATATTTAAACTGTTTCATGATTGCGGTCTCGCGTTCTTCTGTTCCAAGCAAGCCATTATGTTCTTCCTTTGTTTTATGCTGTTTAGGGAGGACTTCTTCGTTCTTCAAAATTGGTCTCAGATAAAAGGAATAAAACAAGAGCTGAATGGATTGCACTGAGAATATTACCAAAGAATCGAATAACACTTTCCTTACTTTCATTCTCTCACCTTTCTCACTTCTCTTTACCACTTCCCCTTTCTCTCCTATTTCTACCATTTCTTTCCAATCTTCTACTTGATTCGTTAGCGCCCAACACAACCAACTCTCTTCTTTCTCAGCGTTTTCTTAATAGAAATCTCTCTGTCTTCCTCCTCTCTCACTTTCCTTCTTTCTCTCACACTCCCTCGTTAGCCAAGTTGTGTATCTTCATCTCTTACATTTCCATTTATGTTTACAACGTTTTATAAGAATATTATATTGATCGCCACTACTTGACCATTACTTTAATTTTATCGACGCCGCTAGGATGAAATTTGAAGCTGACAACGGCAGGGTTTGAAATCATAACATCAAAGCCTGTAACTATAGATATTAACTTGCATCTTTTACTTACTTCAGTCATTAGACTACGGCCATACTAGGGCAACGCCTTGAGTGATTTTAGTCGAGTGAATCGACCTCAGTCGATTATTGTTTTTGCCGAACCGCTAGCATTAATGAGACGTTAAGAAACCAACACCAGTTATCATGAGGTAGTGGGTGGCAATCACAGACACACAGACACACTAGTACACACACATACACATACGTAGTAGTTCATACATGTATACATACATACATATATACACCAACAAACTGAAACCCCGTCAGTTACGACAACATGGGTTCCAGTTGATCCAGTCAACGAAACAGTATCACATCGAAGCTACTGACACGTGTTGCCGTAACGAAGTCCTCAAGTAGATTCACCGTGACAAAGAATATGACACGCTGGCCCTTTGAAATTCAGGTGCAACTTATTTTTGCGATCTGAGTGGACTGAAACAAGGTGAAATAGAGAGTCATGCTGAAAGGACATAACGCGCCGCCAGGAATCGAACACGCGACCTTTCGTCCGTAAGGCGAATACCCTAACCACTGACCCATGCGCCTACACTACACTCATACACACACACACATACACACTCACACTCTCACACATATACACATATGCAGGATCGTTTTCACTGCAATATATGATTTATCTATTGACACCAAGCAAATACATACATAGTCTAGCATCGGGCGCTCTGACATGAGAGGGTCCGGACATCAGCCTAGTCTGCTCATATATTAATATAGCCTTGTATTAAGGAGTTTCTGGGACTCATGCCAAACTATTGCAATTGGATACACTTAATGCTACCACACCTGTAGAAAGAAAGGAGGCAAAGGGATTTTCCGATCATGTGCACTCAATAAACGAACGAAATATATATATATATATATATATATATATATATATATATATATATATATATATATGTGTGTGTGTGTGTGTGTCTGTGTGTCTGTGTGTTTATATATTTATACACACACACATTCATGCATACACGTACGCACACAGGCACACACGTAATAAGCATCTTTACAAATGAAATATATCAGCTCACTAGAATACAAGTCAAGTACCTCGAGGATACGATTGCTAATGATCACGTAGAAACATCATTAATTCAATATAACATGATTGAAAAATCGTACGCAATTTTGTATAAAGAAGAAAGCGATATAGCGATATAGAAAGATATTGAGGGAAAGCAGTCCGTTTAATGCGTATTAAAACGAACCTACAAATTCCGAGATGATCAGTTCAGCTAATTTATTCTGCTTTATTATATGGTGGAATTCGATGTTGGCAATTAGCCCCTCTAAGCCTTTTCTTAGATTTCATTTAACATTCGTTTAATTCAATTCGTAAGATTGTTTGTTTGCACCGAGTAAACGTGGTTTTCAAAACATGAAACATTTGTCTTAAATATTGCTACAGAATTAAAGAGCCTCAAGAATCCCTAATGATTCACGCTAACGCACTTACCATTGTGAGAATATTGAGTTAAATAAGTGAATGACCAATAAAGATATACATACTGTGATCTGTATATAGAGTTGTAAAAATATATTTGTATAGAAGAATGTGTGTAAATATGCCTGCAAGTGTATGCATGTTATTGTTCAGTTTTATTTCAAGATTTCTTGCCAATAGAGAAAGAGTCGGTTTCTAACCTTGATCCAAAGCTCCCTTATTGGAATTTCAACATCAACAGAGTATTTTTGTATGTGTATATATGTATATGTGCAGATTTGTATGTTTTTTTAAATCTATTTATTGTCTAGATATGTCTAGACATGCTCATATATATTTAAATGATAAACTTCTGCAAAGTTTTACAGATTTTACAGTTCCAGGGATGGCTTGGATATGTAGTCTTAGAATCAGCATTTTCCTTTCTGGTTTTGAGAAGATTGTATGTATGTCATTATTCAATTTATTCCAAGATTTCTTGTCAATAGAGAAAGAACCGGTTTCTAACCTAGATCCGAGGCTCCTTCATTGGAATTTCAACATCAATAACAGGGTATTTTTGTTTTTACGTATGTATGTATGTATGTATGTACGTGCAGATTTGTACGTTTTATTTATGTATTCTCATGTACATAGTTGCATATCTAGACATGTTCATATATATTCAGATGATAAACTTCTGGAAAGTTTTACAGACTTTTACAGATCCAGTGATGGATTAGATGTATAGTCTTCAAATTAGCGTTTTCCTTTCGTCTGAGCACAAATTGTCCTTACGTCTGAGCACAAATTTCACCAAGGTGGATTTTAACTTTAATCCTTTCGGGAAAAACGGCAAGGTACAATTTGAACGCTTCGTTCGATGTAATCGACTTAACCCCTCCCACCAAATTTCAGGACGTGTGCCTACAACAGAAAAGATTATACATATATATATATATATATATTATTGGGAAACTGAAGTTACCGGTTTCAATTCAGGAATAATTGTTGGACATTCTCATGATTGTTTACTGAGATGAAACAGCTAAGTTCCTATGACAACTTTCCTCAGTATAAATATATACACTTTGCATGTGACGCGATGACTCTTCCGCAGTCAACCATACGTAGTACTCTTTGGTATTATATATATTACGTATCATAAGGCGTTCAGCTGGCAGAAATGTTAACAAACCGAGCGAAATGCTTAGCGGTATTTCGTCTGTCTTTACGTTCTGAGTTCAAATTCTGACGAGGTTGACTTTGCCTTTCATCCTTTACGGGTCAATAAAATACCAGTTGCGTACTGGGGTCGATCTTATCGACTGGCTCGTCCCCTAAAATTTCGGGCCTTGTGCCTAGAGTAGAAAATATATATTGTATATCATGTATTACATATTATACATGAATGAATATATTTATATATAATATATAAATTAATAGCAGTTTTATATATATATATATAGCACGATTTATTTGTGATCAGAGTTGTTACTGCATATATATATATATATATATATATATATATATATA
>NC_068988.1:14257816-14259449 GCF_001194135.2 Octopus bimaculoides | reverse complement strand
TATATATATATATATACGTCAATTCTATTATTATCAGCATAAGCCTTATACACATCTACTTTCTATGCGTCAGTCTCACCCTCTCTCTATCTCACCCTGTCTCCTACGAAATATATGTATACACGCATACACACACACACATACACACAGATACACAAGCACTTTCACACGCACACATATACACACGCATGCACGCACATCCATACTCATCCACACACATGCACACATATAATATATTTATGCACGCAATTCCATGCACATTGCGTCCTTTTGTGTTCCTAGCAACATCTTTCGGCTCAGCGGATTTTCCTCAAAAGGTTTGATGCGATTTTTTATACTTACATCGTATTAGATTCATAATATATCACCTATCACGTGCATACACACACACACACACACACACACACATGAACATATGCATATATGTATACACACTTGTATGTATGTATGTATGTATGTATATTCATTGATTTTGCTTCACTTCCGAGCAAATATATGCTTTATTTCATTCCATTTCCATTCAGTAGCTTAGTCACGTCAACTGGGTTCATTATAATACAAGATATTTTTTAGCACAGCGTGGAATAACAAAAATAATCATACGAGCCACATGATAAAAAGTTGGTCACTTTATTTACGTATATTTTTCAATTAATAGCAATTCCAAAAGCTTCTTTCGAAAATCTTCCATTAAATGTAATTCAAAATATCTTCATAACTACTATTTCTTCATTAAATATGTATTGCATGCATCCTTTATAAGTATCATATACGTATTACGCTCGCTCGCGCACGCACAAATGTATGCATACATAACTAGGTAACCAGACGTATATATAGATGATGCTTGCGTTTATATATAAACCTATTTATATAACACATGTATGCATACGTACACACTTATACCACATGTGTGCATATATATATATATATATATATATATATATATATATATATATATATATATATATATATATGTATATATCTATAAATATCTTATTCATATATATGCATACATATATCATATGATATATATCCATGTGTATATGTATATCTATTTGTCTATCTATACGTATATGTGTGTGTATATATGTATATATGTATGTGTGTGTGTATATTAATGTATATGTATGTGTGTATGTATGTATGTATGTATGTATGTATGTATGTATCTTTGTATGTATGAATCTTAGCACCTTCCTGAAGGACTACATAAAAGACGTTCAAAAGAGGATATTATCGTCATAGCTCTTCTTTCAGGAACTCTGATAACTGAAATGCAACAAACTCACTGATGCAGAGCTTGGAATGAAGTAAGACAAGCATTCCACGATATTTTTAAGCAAATAAAAAAATAAGTGTGGTAGTTGCAGAGTATACTCGTTACTCTTTTTGTTGTGTCAGTCATTCGATTGCGGCCATGCTGGAGTACCGCCTTTAGTCGATCAAATCGACCCCAGGACTTATTATATCATTCGTTTTTGTCAAAGCGATAAGTTATGGGGATGTTGACACACCAATATCGGTTATCAGCCGATGATGGCGTGACAAACAGACAGAAACAAATGCACACGTACATACATACATACTCACACACACACACACACACACACACACACACACACACACACAC
>NC_068988.1:14254051-14257626 GCF_001194135.2 Octopus bimaculoides | reverse complement strand
ATATATATATATATATATATATATATATAATACGGGCTTCTTTCAGTTTCCATCTACTAAATACACTCAAAAGGCTTTGGTCGGCCCGAGGCTATTGTAGAAGACACATTGTAGCAACGTCCAGCTGTTACTATAATGACATTGTGAATATCTCTTAAACTAACCAACGTAAAGTTAGATTCTTGGGGGCAATAATTATCCGGTTATAAAATCGAAAGATTGCATTTGAAATTATCAGTGGGACTGAACCCGGAACCATGTAGTTGGAAAGCACACAGCTACTCCTGCTCCTATATATATTTTCAACGATTAACGCCTCGATTTTGCATTTGTTTGAGAATACAGATCTTTGTAAAGAAATAATTTAGTTAAAATATACAAATTTTCAGCAGCATATCGTACTGACTTCTTTACTGTGATAGCAGTTTGCTAATCGCTAACTTAGTCTTTTCTAATGTTTATAATGTATACTGAGAGCTTCGTTAAAATTTTTATTGAGGTATAATTTGTTTAAATTGACTTGAGATATGGTCTGTTAAGTTGTTAACTTGAAGCTTCATGCATGATTTATCACTCACGTGCATACATATGTGTCTGTATGTGTATATATATATATCATAATACGCCACATACGAACTCAGCAAAATACCTCTCAAATAATCGTAATCAGAGTAAAATCATGTAAGTTCTGTACGTTTAAATTTAGTTAGCTTCCATGCGTCCTGTTACCAATATTTGTCGGTCATATAGAGTTAAAAGGACTGAGTCAGACAGCGGTAGAAATATTCTTTTCTACTCTGGGCACAAGGCCCGAAATTTTTGAAGGGAGCCACTCGATTAAATCGACCCCAGTACGCAACTGGTACTTAATTTATTAACCCTGAAAGAATGAAAGGCAAAGTCGACCTCCAGTGGTAGAAATATTAATGGTTTTGTATTAATCGTGCGAACATACGTCCAGCTGTCAATACGACGACACTGTGAATATTTCTTAAAATAACCAACGTAAAATTAAGTTCTTAGGGGTAATAATTATCTGGTTATAAAACCGAAATATTGCATTTTAAATCATCTGAATTGACGTATAACTGACAAAAGTTCTCAAAGTATAAGTGGTTATAAATAATTTAGATCTACAAAGTAGTTTTTAGTGAGACACAGAACGTGAAGTATATTTTTTACACACTACATTAAAGCAAATATGGCGGCTACAACTCGGCTTTACATTTCTTTGCTTGAGCAAAATATTGTTTCTGTGTGATTCCATTTCGTAAGCAGGGCCAACAAGCAAAGTTTCTTGTAGCTTGTTCACATTTAACAGCCAGTCACGTGGTTAAAATAAATAAAATTGATCTGACTGAAGAAACGCGCCGAAGCAAGCGGTACGTATAACAATGGATTAATTTCTTTTCTTCCAGTTTTGGAATATCTTGTTAACTAAATATCAAGTAATTAGATTAACTCTGTGACATTGAGTCTCCCGTGAATGTTGCTTATCCTCATAGAAGGTTAATTGACAAAGGGTCTCAACGAACAGAAGTAATTATAAATAATCGAGCACATGACATATCTCACAAGTGAAAAATAAATGAGAAAAGGAGATTCAATACAACTGAAAAGATTTAGTACAACCTTGAAGCTTGACATTTTTATAGAGAACTCATTTCTCGTCGCCAGTCACTATTCGGTCTAAAAAAAAAAGGTTCATTCGTGAGACCTGACAACAAAGAAGGGCACACATTCACGCTCTGCGCGCGATTAGACTCGGAAAGTTTGTGAGGAACCAATTGACCGAATTTGCTGACTTTTCCGATAACACACAGATGTCGACGAATGGTTGAATGACCAAACCCAAGCTCCTCTGTTAGTTCCTTAACAGTTACGATGGTGTTTTGTTCCACCAGGGTTTGCAGGACGTCCTCGTCGAGCTCTACATATCTTCCAGGACGCAGCTCGTCTTCTAAGCTATACTATCTGGCTCGGAATTTCTGGAACCACCGTTGACACTGGCTTACACTTGTTGTCCGATCCCCATATACTGCATTAATATTCCTCGCACTTTCCGTTGCATTGTTGCCTTTGTTGAACACATAAAGCAAAATATGCCGAATATGCTCCTTTCTCACTTCCATTATAGCTTTGAAAATATAACTGTTAAAATCGAACTACTTCACAACTTGCACTAAGAGTAAGGACAAGGTAAAATTACTATCTGCATTTATAGCAAGTCGATGCAGTTAGTTTATCCCGTCCTCCTCCGACTTTTAGCTCATGCAATTGAAAAGAACCGCATTATTTATGGGATAACCCAATATATGAAGTTTATGCATTTATTTGAATCTCTCTGCTACTGTAAATAATGGAAAAATTTAGAATAGCGATGGAGGGATGCTGTAGCGTCGAATAAATGAATAAATAAGCGAGGTAATTTATTACATACATATTTTCATTCTGTTTATTTATGTGTGAGATTCCTGGGTTGTTTAAGTCTGTTCTGTAATATTCATGTAGACTAATCTCATGGCCCTGAATGTTGAAAATGTTATTAAATACTTGTGGAGTACGTTAAGATTTTATGCCTCAAGTTATACATCGGAATGCATATTTTTTTAAATGCATGAGCCTGAATTCATACCCACACACAAAAATATACGCATGTACACACGCAGTCACATACGCACACAAATATATATTTATAAATACAAAGTAACAGTTCAGTAAATTATTATATGTCAGATGCACCTCGAATGATTGGC
The DNA here is from genome assembly GCF_001194135.2 of Octopus bimaculoides. NCBI lineage: Eukaryota > Metazoa > Mollusca > Cephalopoda > Octopoda > Octopodidae > Octopus > Octopus bimaculoides. The sequence goes on along the minus strand of NC_068988.1, from coordinate 14,254,870 downwards.
CAAGGAGTTGTAGTGAAAGGGGCTGTAGGAACATTATACCTTTTCATGTTTCAAATCGTCGTTTTATTCATCTTCCCATCCCATATTTATTATGCTTCTAATGTCCCTTAGAGAAATACTGAAGTGAGGGTCCCATATTTTCAGCACCGGTAATATATTGAACTTATTACGGGGATTGAGTAATGTTAAATTACGAAACTAGAAAGACAACTGTTCTTGAATACGTTATCAGTTCAAAGTATTTCTGTCAATCGTGGCACTCCGTCGGTTACGACGAGGGTTCCAGTTGATCCGATCAACGGAACAGCCTGCTCGTGAAATTAACGTGCAAGTGAGAGGCTGAGAACTCCACAGACACGTGAACCCTTAACGTAATTATCGGGGAGATTCAGCGTGACACAGAGTGTGACAAATCTGGCCCTTCGAAATACATGTACAACAGAAACTGGAAGACAGAGTGAGAGAAAGTTGTGGTGAAAGAGTACAGAAGGGTTCGCCACCACCTCTGCCGGAGCCTCGTGGAGCTTTAGGTGTTTTCGCTCAATAATCACTCACAACACCCGGTCTGGGAATCGAAACCGCGATCGTACGACCTAAACACTGGGTCATTGCGCCTCCACCTTTCTATCAATATTCCAGTGTGAATAAGGCGGTGAGCTGGCAGAAACGTTAGCACGCCGGGTGAAATGCTTAGCGGTATTTCGTCTGCTGCTACGTTCTGAGTTCAAATTCCGCCGAGGTCGACTTTGCCTTTCATCCTTTCGGAGTCGATAAATTAAGTACGAGTTACGCACTGGGGTCGATCTAATCGACTTAATT
>NC_068988.1:14247779-14253993 GCF_001194135.2 Octopus bimaculoides | reverse complement strand
TTCTGAGTTCAAATTCCGCCGAGGTCGACTTTGCCTTTCATCCTTTCGGAGTCGATAAATTAAGTACCAGTTACGCACTGGGGTCGATATAATCGACTTAATCCGTTTGTCTGTCCTTGTTTGTGCCCTCTGTGTGTAGCCCCTTGTGGGCAGTAAAGAAATGGGTATTTCGTCTGCTGCTACGTTCTGAGTTCAAATTCCGCCGAGGTCGACTTTGCCTTTCATCCTTTCGGAGTCGATAAATTAAGTACGAGTTACGCACTGGGGTCGATCTAATCGACTTAATTCCTTTGTTCTTGTTTGTCCCCTCTATGTTTAGCACCTTGTGGGCAATAAAGAAAAAGACAACCAATAGAATGAGTACTAGGCTTACAAAGAATAAGTCCTGGGGTCGATCTGTTCGACTAAAGGCGGTGCCCCTGCATGGCCGCAGTTATATGACTGAAACAAAGAAAAAAGTAAAACAGAATTATGTCTGTTATAGGAACGATATTTGATGTCTGTCTTAAGGAAGAAACCTGGTAGAATCTTTATCACGCCGGACGAAATGCTTAGCGGTATTTCGTCCGTCCTTACGTTTTGAGTTGAAATTTTGCCGGGGTCGATTTTATCTTTCATCCTTCCGGATTCGATAAAATAAGCATCGATTGAACACTGGAATCGATCTAATCTGCTCATCACCTGCCCGAAATTGCTGGCCGTGTGTAACAATTTGAAACCAATACGTCTGAGTATCCTCAGTGTACACAGGTTCCTTATACCTTAAGAATGATTTTATTCCCACTGGTTATTTACTCCCCGGGCACTCCAGTGTCTGCTCATTTTTCAAAATATTTCAAGAATTAAATATTCTAAAGATTAGAAGATAATATATTATTATTCTCAATAATAGCTTCAAACAGGGCGGCGTGTTGGCAGAATCGTTAGCACGCCGAGGAAAAAAGGCTTAGCGGCATTTCGTCCGTCTTTACGTTCTGAGTTCAAATTCCGCCGGGATCGACTTTGCCTTTCATCTTTTCGAGGTCGATAAAATAAGTACTAGTTGAGCACTGGGGTCGATATAATAGACTTAATACGTGACCTGAAAATGCAGGGCTTGTGCCCCAAAAATTGAAACCAAAGTTAATTTCAAATGAATTAAAGTAGTTTTTAGATGTACTTAATTCTGTGTTCTTACTTAACATACTTGAGTAAGAAATTCTTAAATTATGAAATGTATTATAGAAATTGAACGCCAGTCAGCAATACAGTACAATAGGCATCAGAGTGTTAAACATATATTGGAAAACAATTTCGTTTACAAGAAAAAAAAATCTTTTCTAGATAAATACAATAGTATTTCAATAAATGAAACATACCTTCGTTATCAACAATTCTGGGACACACACATGTATATATGAACACATGTATATACATATGTATGTATGTACGTATTATGCATGCATATGTAAGTATGTACGTATGTATAATCTATCTATCTATCTATCTATCTATTTATATATATATATATATATATATATATATATATATATATAAAAATTCACAAATACATTAAACCACACGATCACTCGGGTGCACACATATACTAAGAATTTCGTACTTCGTGGTCAGACATATTTACGCTTGTGTTTCTGTAAACATATTATCATTAGTATCTTTTATAGTCTGTCACCACCTGCTATGCTAATCAATGCAGCTTCTTTTGGCATATATTTACAAAAGAGAAAGAAAACATAATCAGGCAAATGACGTAAGCAAACAACAAACGTTAAGCCGTTGTAAAGAAAGTTGTAGCTGTAAAAGAAATTTACAATGTTTATCGAAAAAATGACTGATAAAATAGAAATTTCAAGAAAAATATTTCCGAGTCTAAATGCCTCTCCTGTCTTCAAACAACACATCAAAATAATAATAATAATAATAATAATAATAATAATAATAATAATAATGATAATAATAATAATGATGATGATGATGATGATGATGATGATATAATGATAGTTGGAGCATTGCGTATGATTAAAACGAGTATGAACAAAAACGTAGAAGCTATACCTGGAAAGCTCAACACTACACACTATCCCAAAAATAGCCCTGCTAGAAAAAGCCCATATCCTATGCAAGATGCTATAAATTTAATAGTATAACTCAAATAAAAGAATCCACAAACATAAGGCATACACCATATAGTAAATACCCAATAAAATAAATTACCCCTACAAGTTGTATTCTACAAGACGGATACCCAACGGAAGAACACAACTCGCATTACACATACAATACAACACAAACACTATGCGTGTACCTGGTGTACCCTTATCAGACGGGTATTCGTGATGGGTATATTGGGTTTCGTATATTTGTACCCCAGTGTCACTTTGAAGGCATGCGTTGCTCTCTCACTTACTCACTCAATAATAATAATAATAATAATAATAATAATAATAATAATAATAATAATAATAATAATAATAATAAATGGCTTCTGGCTTAACATCAGAAACAGAAGGGTTTATCATAGCAGCCCAAGATCAATACCTACCTACAAAGAACTACCAGGCCAACATATTAAAGAACGGCTGCTCCCCAATATGTCGTGTATGTCAACAACAAAATGAGACCATTGATCATGTTGTCTCCATGTGCAGTTTTCTTGCGCCTATAGAGTATCTCAACAGGCATGATAGAGCAGCACAATATATTCACTGGGTAATTTTCAAAAACCTGGACCTGTCCCACAAAAGAATTGGTGGGAACACAAACCACCTCCAGTGCTTGAAAATGATCACTCCTCTGGAACTTCACCATTCACACTGACAGAAAGATAGACGCAAATAGGCCAAACGTCATATTGGAAGACTTCAGACAAAAATCATGCCTTCTCATTGATATGATTGTCCCAATCGATATAAATGTATCTGTCAAGACCTACCAAAAACTGACAAGTATAAAGACCTTGAAATAGAAATTAGCAAAATGTGGAACCTGAAGACTAAAACAATACCTGTGTTGTCATAGGTGCCCTAGGAATGATAGCAAAAGGGCTTGATTCCTACCTAGCTCAGATACCAGGAAACCCCAGTATGCCAGAAATTCAAAGGATAGTACTCATGGGAATTGCCCATATCCTACGTAAAATACTGTCTATGTAATCTCCTCAAAAACTTCGGGCTTTGTACCTCGAGTAGAAAAGAATATTTTTTAGTTACTTCGTCCACATGAATTTTAAGCGAAATTTTCCACAAAGCGAAATTTTCCAAACAGTTGAGAGTTTCGCAGTCATATTTCTACGTGATTGCTGCAAATAGCTGAGGTATTTTGAATGTTAGTAGGCAATTTCTATCTTTTTCATTGACCACCGAGAAAGTAAAAAACAAAATAAAAATGGAAAAGACACAGAAGCAAGAAATTAGCAGTCCATGTCTCAATCCTTTCCCGTTCTCCGGGGGAAAATGATGCCATAAGCAGACTCACGTCTGTCCACCTCTCTCGGGACAATGTACTCGATAACGAGGAAAATGAACTTCACTTTTTATTTATTTCTAAATAATGAAAGACTAATTTGACTAGCGCGGATTTGAGAGAACCGGAAATAATTGTGCAGCGAATTGTATCCGACGACCTAATTGCTATGATAATAAGTACGTTTGCAGAATGAGACGAGTGGTCACCTCAGATATGGCGCTGAGGAAATCTGGCACGGCTCACTGGATATTTCTATTTATTTTGGAACTGGAAGTGAATACACACGCGTGCAGGTGTGTGCAGGAATATACATACACAGTTAGAAAAATTTTTAAAAAAGGTAGTGAGGGAGAGATACAGTACACACACATACAAACATAACTAGATGCTGATACGAATAAACCAGGAGAGAAGTAGGGGGAGAACGAAAGAAACATTAAAACGTCTGATGTCAAATAAGTGAGCTTCGAATCAGTGACGGCAAACAAGCGGTGCCAAAACTGCTGCGCCAAAATATCTCATATCCGTTACCCTTTACCTACATTAGAATAGAGTTTTTCTAATTGTTCTCTTATTTTCTTAAACAAATAACACGTGCATCTCTTATACTTCATTTCTCTTTTCATTATTTTCTTCTTTTCCTCTGTATTTTCCTTCAAATTCTTTATTTCTCCCCTTCTTAATCCACCATCTCATGGTTATATTATTTCTTGTTACACATATATATTTTCAAAATGTTATATGTACATATATCGACTTTAAGATCGAATCGCTAATGGAACTACTTTATTTTTCTATCGACGTACACTTCTTTTCTTACACAATTTTCTTTCAAATCTTTTCTCTTGAGAACGTATTTCTATTTATTTTATTTTATTTCTGCTTCTACCTCTCTAACCATTCTCTTCGCTGTTTGTCGCGTGACGGTTTCTGCACGCAACTCTTAAAACCATTTTCGGCATTATAGTTACAGCATTGTCTTGCTGAAGGTGTCCAATACGTCATTTCTGTTCCTAGAGAACAACACTGGTTTTTTGAATACGACTTAAGTAAAATCTATGGAAGACTCAACAGGAAATAATCGACAGCTGGAATGCAATTATTTAACACAGACAAGGATGTATGTTTACGCATACACAATATTGAAGCGCGTTTAAGCATACGCAACCATTAAGTAACGTCAGCACGCATACATGCATATAATAATATATATAAATATGATATAATGTAATATAATATAATATAAGGAGTTTTCATCAACTGAAGTAATGTGATAGGTATGTACTATGAGTGCTCAGTTTGATTTACCACTAAAACTCCAGCTTGAACTGCAACTGAAAAATGTAGTGTTGCGAATTCCTATCGCAGGTGGATAGAGGTAGTTTATCATTTATCAGGTGGATATAGATTAAAATAAAAGTAAAATATTTCTCATCACTCGAAAGAAACACTTAATTTACCTAAAGAATATAAACAGAGAGAATCCCTTACATCTGTTTCTAGAATAGCCAAGCATATGGATCGTGATATTGAGTAAGGATTCCATAAGCTAGATATTTCGTCATCAGAGAGGGAGAAGTCAGAAAAATATAAAAACGAAGAAATATCCCCAATCGAGGATATTAGTATTTTCCAATTTGTCAAAAAAAAAAAAAAGGAAGAATCGGATTGAAATAGATATACGTTATACAGTTCCATGATCGATCGCAGAAATATTATAGTTATAAAGTTGTAGGTAAGGTCAATCAGCAGTTCCAAAGGAAAATGTCCGATAGTAATCCTTAGCAAGGAATTGTAGAATTACCACTTCCATGTCTGAATGAAGAACGATTTATGATTGAGTAGGAATTATTATACTAAAGATTGAGGAAATGACAGAATGGTAGAAGCACTAGAGTAGATATATAGTAGTCTTTATAGTGAGGGCATGTTTCTCGAAAGAGTTTGGGGAATATATACATATAGATAAATAAATAAGGGAAAAGAAATAGCAGATGGCTGATACTTTATCCCAAGGCTGACCACCAATGTTGGAAATAGTTCTTCGACGGTAAGAGTGGGAGGGAAGTGGTTAGGATTGGGAAGTTAGCTGTAAAAGATACTGAAGTGGTGCCAAATATTTTGTATATATATATATATATATACAAACAAAATTAACAAATTACTTTCAAACAGGCATTCACCCAACCAGGAAGATATACAATTACTTACAAACCTCACAGTATACACGCAAGTATTTTGCACGCATGTGTGTATGCGCATGCATATGTGTACATTTATCTATTTATATGTATGTGTAGGTACACACAGACACGTGCAAACACCTTCGTGTTATGTATCTATGTGTGTATGTGTGTGTATGTATGTCAGTCTGCCTGTCTGTCTGTCTGTCTGTCTGTCTGTATGTATGTATGTATGTATGTATGTATGTATGTATGTATGTATGTGTGAATAAGCTGTTCTGATCACTATTCAGTTGACTTGACATGAGAGAAAAATGGAGAAACTTAGTAAACAAATTAAACGTCACTCATATAAAGCATTCTTTTTTTTTATTAAATAACACCTACTGATATTTTCTTGTCCTTTTTCAAGGAAAAAAATGTCTGATGATACATGTATACATACATACATACATACATACATACATATAATTTTATATATACATACACATAAGTTTATAGACACACACACACACACACACACATATATATATATATATATATATATATATATATATATATATATA
>NC_068988.1:14237058-14246541 GCF_001194135.2 Octopus bimaculoides | reverse complement strand
TATATATATATATATATATATATATAGGAGATAAACGCCATTCAAGAGCAAGCAAGGAACACCAAATATCCTCGGTCATCTCTTCTATTTATATATATATATATATATATATATCCTATTCGAGATAAATTTTGCAATTTATCTCCTATTGGAGAATTTTGTCGGTAAAATTTTCTTGTGAATTGTCACGGCTTTTAATGTTAACAGTGTTATATATAAATCCCCACTGTTTTTTCATTTGGACAGGTCAATAAAGGAAGCGTTATTATAATTATTATTGCGACACAATCTTTGTCAGACCAGGTGAAATGCTTACCGGTATTTCGCCCGTCGTTAAATTCTGTGTTCAAATTTCGCCGAGGTCAACGCTGTCTTTGATCCTTTCGGAGTCGATAGATTAAGTACCAATGAAACACTTGGGTCGATGTAATCGACTAGTCCCCTTGGCCAATTTCAGGCTTTGTGTCTATGGTAGAAATATGATTATAATTATCATTATTAAGGCGGCGAGCTGGTAGAACCGTTAGTACGCCGGGAAAAATGCTTAGCGGCATTTCGTCCGTCTTTACGTTCTGCGTTCAATTTCCGCTGAGGTCGACTCTGCCTTTTATACTTTCGGGGTCGATGACATGAGCTGGGGTCGATATAATCGACATGTCCCTTCCTTCACATTTCAGGCCTTGTTCTTATAGTAGAAAGAATTATTATCAATCATTGTTGTTGTTGTTATTGTTGCTTTAGTTTATCGCTATGTTGTTATTTGTTGTATATTCATGGTGATCCTCAGTGACGACTATCAATGTCCTCATCACGAACATCATGCCAAAAACCACCAACACCACCACCACTACCACCACCATCATCATCATCACCACCACCACCACCATCATCATCATCATCATCATCATCATCATCATCATCATCATCATCATCTACATCATCATCATCATCATCTACATCATCATCATCATCATCATCATCATCATCACCACCATAGCAGTTTTTATTGCCATCTCACTTGCCATTATCATCTCCATAACAATTAACAAAAACCACATCAGAAACAAAACCCATATCGATATTCTCCATACACAGAGAAATTGTCAAATTGCACTATTTATTTCCATATTCATTTTTAACTGCTCATTATCTACGTTATTCATAGTTTATAACCATTTATTTTCTGGTAATCAATTAAATCTCAATTTGGAGATTTTTCTTTTCTAATCCATAATCAGTGACATCTGTAAACCGGTAGCATCCTTAAAGAGGTCTATTAATTACTGATATCAGAGGGGATGTGTTTTGGATTTCCTATCTCTCCTGGTGATATGAGTAATTCGTGCCCGGTGAAACAGTTGCTAAGCTGTATCGACGCGGTAACGCTCTACTACAGGTGTGCCAAATGTATGATATGCGGCCATTTATAGTCGAGGGCCCAGCTCAGTTGAAATTTGTAGAAAACCAAAAGACGTAGACAGGCGTATGAACTCCGAAAGTGTATTAGATTGACACTCCAGGAAAAATGAAAAATTCTTTTATGTTTCGAACCTACGCTCTTCAACAGAAAAGAATAAGAGAAAATAAACAGAGAATGAAAAAAAAAAACTTGTAGATTTCAGCGGTCTAGCATGTTATATATTTATATGTATGTGTATGCATATATACATACATATATATACATATACGCATGTAAAAACGCATAAATATTCTTATATATATATATATATAAACATGCGTGTATATACAAATAGGGGTGGGGTATATATGTGCGTGTTACTTTTTGTTTATCTCCTACAGCTTGAGAAACGGTGTTGTTTTGTTTCCGTCTGCGGAACTTAGAGGTTCAGCCAATGAGCTCTCCTGAATAAATATCACGCTTTAGAAAATACGTACTGGGACGTGGTGGCGATTATTTTGGCCTAAACCCCAAACCAAGAAGGTGACCAGTATGGCCGCAATCCAATGACCTAAACAAATAAACGAGTAAAACAATAGTTAACATGTAACTAGCAAAAGGAATGAGACATCAGGTTAAATTTTTCGCCTTTACGGCTCTTGCTCCTTAAAATCTATTGTTTTTATAAAAATATGTCTTACACAGTCGCTTGTTTTCATATTGCTTTCTCTTTTACCTGTATCAGGCATTAAAATCTGGCCAACCCGAAGTATCACCTTTAAGTCTTTAGTTGATCAAATAGATTCTATGTATTTCTTTTTATCGAACCTCAAATTTAAGACGATGTAAACAACACACATGAATTGTCAAGCGGTGTGAGACAAACGCCAGCAGGCACACGTCGTAGACACACGTATACACACGCACACACACAGACACACAGACGTATATATATATATGCTTGTTTCTTTGCTCAATTATAATAGAAACAATTTTACATTAATCTGATTGGTTAATCTAAAATTTTGTAGAGAACAAATGTATTATTCTCAAACAAGAATATTATTGACAGTGACTTCGAAGATTTTAAGCCATTCTTGTCTAGTGAGTGAGTGTGTGTGTGTGTGTGTGTGTCTCTGTGCGTGTGTCTGTGTGTGTGTGTGTGTGTTTGTGTGTATGTATGTCTGTGTGTGTGTGTGTGTGTGTGTGTATGTGTGTGTGTGTGTGTGCATATCTGCTGGAACATATCTGATCCGAGATTAAACAACAGTAAGAACAACCGATGAAGAATCAACAATGAAGCGTCATCGTAGTCGCTCGACTTGCCATAAATCGCAGCCAAATCCCTCGTCAAATCACTCGCTACACTCTTACAGGGAAATGATTCTCTGGATTGCATGATGTGGCAAAAAAAAGCTCTTTGCTATTTGAATATAATAAATATAATAAAAAGATGTTTGCCCCAGCTGGAAGCCCTTGGATTAAAGGTCTGATTAATCAGGGTTGAGCTGTGGCTCAACATCCAATGGCATTTTTTATCGCTTAATTTTCATCCCGGATTTGTTCTGTAACGCCACAGTTGAACACTCACGAACCCCTGTGTTATTAATTAAAACATTAAGTATGAACAGCATCATAGCTTTTTTATAGCTAGCTGGTCGCTTGCTTCATTCACTTTTTTTCTCGGAGAAAAAGTTACTTTGACCTTCTCGATGAACAGGAATGTAAATTCAACAACGTCTTGTCGATTTCTAAGTTATGTTGGAAGAGGAAAAGAAATTTGCTTTGACATTAGTGTTAGACGAAGAGATCAAGAAAACGAATTCGATGAAATATTAAAAAAAAAAACTAATGATATTAACAACACTAATGAAGATGAAACCCTGATTACTATCTGTTAATGAATATTAAACAGTGGTTCACATTAAATACATTGCAGATATTAAGTATTGAAACTGCGATTTTGAATTCATTATTTTATCGATTAAGTCATGCCGACAGCATTTCATTGGTATTGTCGTCACAAGATAGGATAATGTGTTATCAACAGTGAAGAGTCAAGCTAACACCATTATTCAAAACGAATCAGATATCACACTTGAAGCTATAATTAAAAATGTCTAGAAAGTGTTACTCGTTATTGGTTTAGATCATTAGATCATCAAGCGTTAATGGCTTAGGTCATCAGATCTGTTAATGATTTTAACAAAGAAATAAATAAATAGATAGATAGATAAAATAGAGCAAGAAAGAAAGAAAATGTGGTAAATTGGAAAATCTCTTTGCAGAGGCAACAGTGAAATCTTCGCTTTCATTTGGCTTGGCTTGAATTTTTAGTCGGAATATATTTTCTTTTAACCCAAATCAAAACAGATTCTTTCGCAGCACAGTATAAGAAAATTTACTTTGAAATTTTGGTACAAGGCCAGCAAGTTTGGGTGGTGCGGTGAGTCAAGTACATCGGTCCTAGTGCCCAAATTGCACCCATTTTATCGACCCCGAAAGGGTGAAAGGTGAAGGTAACCTCGGCGCAATTTGAACTCGAAACATAAAGACGGATGAAATGCCGCTAAGCATTTTACCCCGCGTGCTAACAATTGTGTCAGCTCGCTGTCTCCAGTGTAAGAAATATAAGGCTACAAACTAGGCATCATAAGTAATCATAATACAATTCTTTAACTCCACTTATATACCACTTCTTCACGCTAAACTTTATTTTTCTGTATAGATTTTACAAATATATATTATACTACGTACTGATTTCAACAGTTAGTTTTAATTTTAATTGACATTTGGTGTTGTCTTCCCATTGGACATTTCTCATATTTACTTGCCCTACGCTATATATATGGAGCTATAATTCAAATTTCCTTACTTATCTATAGAGGGAACGTCTCCGATACCTCTTATATCTTCAAATAACTGTTGAAGCCGTTAATTATGGTTCAATATCCGACATGACTCCCATTTCTTTCTCACACGGATACCAATATGATTCACTTAGATCCAATTTTTTCTGCTCTATTCTTTTTTAAGTTCCTTGTATTATTGTTCCTTTCCTTCTTGCACTGAAGAGTACGATGCTATTTATTTTATGTAACTCAATCATGAATTTATATCTTTGTACGAAACGATCGTCTGCAAAAATTAAATTTCTGATAAATTTTAACATCTCGAACGAAATTGATGGGATTTATGGAACTTCATTCCGTTAATTCATCATATATTATATACAAGTACTACTTTCATATCTTGGAAAATTTACATTAGAAATCTTTTTTGGAAACCTCCAATTAAAGGATGAATCCACATTCAACCTTTATACACCTATATTACTATATATACATGTCCTTGTAATTCATTTGTGGCAAATGCCATCGAGTCCGCTCGTAATGCAGAATACCTGCAGAAAAATACATGTGCAATAATGACATTTCTGAAGAACCAAGGATATCATAAATCATATTTTAAAATATCTTATAGATGTGAGAATGTAGTCACAAACAAATACGTATCATGCAGAAACGTATGTATCAATCCAGTAATAGAATATGTATATATCCATAGAAAAGTTTTTCGCTATGTATGTATGTATGTATGTATGTATGTATGTATGTATATATTGACAGTCAAGATGCAAAAATGCTGTACTCCAAATGAATAAGGTGATGAAATCCGATGGTAGAAAGAATTAGGTGCTCCAAAGCCAGTCAGGAGAACAGGGTTCCGTGTCACCGTACGGTAAATAGTTAATCAAAGAAACGGATAAAAAGACAAGAAAAATCAAACAACACGTGGTACATGCAAAGCATTAATAAGACGCTCAGAGAAGGAAAGAAAGGGTGTTTTACGTTTCAAGCAAGGCTCTTCTTCGGAAAGAGGAAACATAAGTCAAAAAGAAAAGAAGTCGAAAAAAATCCCCCTTTTTCCTTTTCTTTAGGACTTTCCTATGTCTCCTGTTTCCGAAGAAGAGCTTTGCTTGAAACGTATAATAACCACTCTTTCATTCCTTCTTTGAGCGTCTTATTAATACTTTACATGTACCACGTGCCCGCGTTGCTATTTTTTTCCTTTTCTTTTTTCTCCGATTAAAAAAAATTAATTATGTATGTATACATGTATGTATGTATACATGTATGTATGTATACATGTATGTATGTATACATGTATGTATGTATACATGTATGTATGTATTATATATGTATGCATGTATGTATATATGTGTATGTATTTGTGTGTGTGTATAGATACAGATATAGAGAAACAGACAGACAGACGGATAAACAGATAGATAGATAGATAGATAGAATTTACGCCAAGTACTTATCTTCTGGGCCATATAAAAGATGGAAGCTGATGATGTAAGTTAATTTACTCAAAATCGCTGAATAATATTTGCGCATTATAAGTATCTTTAGTTCTAACGACTAATTATTGGTCTCGCCATGGCAAAACGAAAGTAGAATATATATATATATATATATATATATATATATATATATATATACGTATCCGTGTGTATTTCTATATATGTAAGTATGTTTGTATAATATGTATGTATTATTGACATTACTGTTGTTAATTAATTTTCCTTTTTGTTTCGGAATTCTACAATATTTCATATTTTGAAACCAGAAAATAAATATTCTTAGTAATTAGTCGAAAGAGATAAATAGCAATGTAATATAGTATTTATAATGTAAAATATATGAATACAATGCATAACATACTATAATATACACGATTACACACACACACAGATAATACACACACATATATATATATATATATATATATATACTCACACATTCTTATATATGCACTTACACATATAGTGTATATTATATGATATTGATTTATGCATGCACACGCACACACATACACACACACGTATATATTTATATCATAAATATATATTTTATATTATAGATGTTATATAACATTTCTAATTGTCTGCCTCGAATAATTGGTAAGAATATTCCATTCCTGCCTTCAAAGTACGAATTATTACTACAATTCTAAAGCAAGTAGACATAATGACAATACAGTCATCAATCCTGCTATATATATATATATATATATACGTTTGTGTATGTGTATGCGTGTGTGTGTGTGTATGTATATATGTATACATATAAGAGTGCTTATTTGTATGTCTGTTTGTGTGTACATACTTACATACATATATATATATATATCCACGCAAACATACACACAGACACACACATATATATATATATATACATACATACATATATTCATATGTACACTTTTATTTTATAGGGAGAGAGTAACAGTGAAAGACAGAATAGACAGAATAGACAGAGAAAGAATGAGAGAGAGAGAGAGAAGGGGAGAGATGTAGCTCTTGCGTTCCTGTATGCAATAATCTTCTATTCATAGACAGGTAAAGACTTAAAGATGAAAAGAATTGAGAGAGGAAAACAAAATATTCAAAAAGAAAAAAAATCCATCCAAATTGTTTGAAGATTAGAATATCATCTTTAGTAAATGAATAGTTGTCGAAGTTGAACATTGTGGTAATATGTAACGCTAACATTACAGTGCGTTCCAACCTATACTACATATGTTACTGTGTATAGTTCAGGCATAGACAATGCATGTTTCTCTCTCCCTCTCTCTCTATATCTATCTCTCACTCTCTCTCTCTCTCTCACTCTCTCTCTCTCACTCTCTCTCTCGTTCTCGCTCTCTATTAATATATCTATTTCTTTATATATATATGTACGAATAATAATCTCTCTCTCCCTCTGTGTGTAATTGTGTATGTGCATGTGTGTTTATGTGTGTGTGTATGTGAGTGAGTGTGTATGCGTGTGTCTGTGTGTGGATTTTGATCTCTCCGCCTATCTATTAATCTATGTCTGTCAATCTGCCTGTCTAACTATATCTGCCTGCTTCTCTTTCTCTTTCTCTCTCTCTCTCACCCTCTTTCTACATATATATCTTTATCTACCTGTGTGTGTGTCTGTCTGTCAGGTAGCTAACTAACTAGATAGATAGATAGATAGATAGATAGATAGATAGATAGATAGATAGATAGATAGATAGATAGATAGATAGATTCAGATATTTTCGTTTATACTTATCTTCAATTAGTTTAGTATTTCAATTAGACAACATATAACGACGACACATAATTATAGACGCTGTTTGGTCTCGTGACAAAATAATCGAATACTTTTTCTTAAAGGATATCTTACTTACCGACTCTAATATATATTTAGAAAATAGTTCATGTAATATTGACGTTAAAAAGGTACAGTTTATCTTTTGACTCACTGTCTGTTGTTTTTTCTTGATTAAATAAACGCCAGTTATATCATGAATCGATAAATTCCAACAACTACACTTGTTTTTCTTTGCAGAATTAGACTTGTGCCTTATTAAAAACATTTTATTTTTGGTATGTGTTTGATTCGCTACAATCCCTTGTGTATGTTTTTTTTTCTTTTACTGGACTCTGGAATCTAATTACATTGTTATATTTGGAGATGGCCATATTTTTACCAATTATACACAGATACTACATAATATTCAAGGTTATTATTATTATTATTATTATTATTATTATTATTATTATTATTATTATTATTATTATTATTATTATTGTTGTTGTTGTTGTTGTTGTTGTTTTTGCACAGCTTGTAACGCTGGAGATGTACTGCAGTGTCAGCTGTTCACTACCATTGAACTAAGTTAACACTTCTTTTTTTTTTCGAGCACCTTCCGGAAGTATTCGAGTGGTTCCAAGCAGTGCTGCTTTCTGCAAGTGCTCCACCATTATTGCAGCCCCTATTTGTTCCACGTACTTCTCGAGATTTTTGCTCAATGTTCCCAGGGCTCCGACAATTATTGGTACTACTGCTACCTTTTTCATCGATCACAACTGCTTAACTTCCCAAGCTAACCTGTCATATCTCTCAACTTTTCTTTCTTCCTCATCGCATACCTTGTTGTCAGCTGGGCATGCTATATCTATGATCCAGCATCGTTTCCTTTCTTTCTCAATTAAGACTATGTCCGGCTTTATTATTATTAAAGCGGTGAGGCTGCAGTATTGTTAACACGTCGGATGAAATGCTTAGTTCAAATTCCACCGAGGTCTGCTTTTCGTTCCTTCGGAGTCGATAAATTAAGAATCATTTGAGTACTGGGGCCGATCATTCCCCTCCCCCAAATTTCAGGCCTTGAGCCTATGGTCGAAAGGATTATTATTATTATTATCATTATTATTATTTTTTTTTAAGGCGGTGAGGCGGTAATATTGTTAGCAGACCGGACGAAATGCTCAGCGGTATTGCGTTTGTCATCACGTTCTGAGTTCAAATGCTGCCGGGACATCTACGTAGTTTCTCTCTACCAAATTCATTCACAGAGTATTCACGTCCCGGAGCTATAGCAGAATATATTTGCACAAGATACCGCACAGAAGGACTGAACCTGAAATAATGAGGTTGCAAGGTGAGCTTCTTAAGCACACACCTATACCTGCATCAAGGGATATGTTTCCCTGTTTATTTTTACTTTTGATTTTTGTTTATTAAAACTGACTAAATTTGGTTATTGACCTCATTAAGAACAAAGGCACAGTCATCACCATTGAAATTTGAGGGCGCATTAGAGACGAGGAGGGAATCTAGGAAATGCAGGGGCCACAGAAAGATGAGGTACATGGAACTACTAATCTACAAGATCGTGAATGCTCGCAATTTTAAGATGGTACTTGCACGACTACCCAGGGTAACCTTCTGGTAGCAATTTCCTGGACGCTTCATTTCCTAATTTAATGTTATCTATTGACCGCCTAGATCACCAGATTTAACCCCCAAAGAACGTTTTACCCAGTTGGAGTTGCTTTCAGAAAAGACCGCCTGTTGAGAAACCCCGTACAGCTTTCGATCACAGACTAAGCATTAGGTTTGAGATCGTTGCCATGCCAACTGATATGCTACTCCTTACAATGGTAGCCATTGTAGGAACACATTATAAAGTTGATAGAACCATCAGTCTGTGTAAGTAAGGCTCATATATATATATATATATATATATATATATATATA
>NC_068988.1:14233970-14236711 GCF_001194135.2 Octopus bimaculoides | reverse complement strand
GAGAGAGAGAGAGAGAGAGAGAGAGAGAGAGAGAGCGAGAGAGAGAGAGAGAGAGAGAGAAACAGAGATATACCAAGATAGATATCTTGTGTACATACATAGTCGATGGCTATGTGATTAAAAAGCTCTCTAACCAACCACGTGATTTTGTACACTGCTAAACTACGTGACACCTTGAGCCAACGTCTGCTACTGTAGCCCAGAGTAAGGAAAGATTTGTGAGTGGATTTGGTAGAAGGAGGTTGAAAGAAGGTCGTCGTAGTTATTAATATTGAAGTTTACTGTATAAGAAACTCACTACGTATACTAAGCCAATTGTCCAACTTTGTCATGATTTTAAAAACAGTGACATTCTCGAAATGTCATGGAGATTAATACCAAGTAGCAGAGAATTGTAAACAAAAGTAGATTTACACAGTCGTATGGAGAGTTTTAGTTAGTAGTAAAATGTCGAAAACTACGGGAGACAAATAGATATTATTGTAAACAGTTGTATGGTAAGACAGACAAACGTAGACTGTGGTAAATATTTGTGTATTATGAGAGATATTTGTATCTTGATGCAGACAGTGTACGCTCACATAGATAGGTTAGTCAGACAGATTCCGCTATGCCTATAGCCACCTATTTGGGGTCCACTGGTCTCCATGAATGCAGTACCGGCGGTGCGTGAGCACTGTTTAAAAGTTTTAAAGGCTTTTGTTTTAAAAGAATCGTTTCTGAGTTACATATAACTATTCAGTTATATCAGTTTATATATGCATATACATATATCGGCTTAGGGATGAAATTGGGAAAATGAGTCTATTGTTAATTAATACAGTTGATTTATTGAGTGGACAGACCTTTGAAAAGCAAAACTCGAGATCTGTGGATAAGTTCCCTTAAATAAACGAGGTCCTTGGTGATGGAAAAATAAGGAACTGCTGCTCTCGTCACTCGACCCGTCAGAGACAGCAACCAAAAACCTGTTTCAACTCTAATATCTTAAAAGAATGATTGACAGATATCATTTTCAAAAAACATAAAACAAAGACAAACACAGTCACAACCACATATACACATACACACACATACACACACGCACATACGAATACACGCTTACACACATTCAATATCTTCCTTACAATTTAAGATTACTAAATCCCTCTCGCACAGACACATGCGCGTGCATGGAAGCATCGTTACAAGTGTGATGTAGGAGTTTTTACTAAAAACAAAAAGAAAACCAAGTGTAGTGTATCTAGGACTACAAGTACAGCTGTTGATTTACTGTGCCTGATCGTAAGGTTGAAGAAATGCAACCACAAATCAAGGTTATTATTTGAATAATATTAAGGCGGTAAGCTGGTAGAATCGTTAGTACGTCGGGCAAAATACTTAGCAGCATTTCGTCTGTCTCTACGTTCTGAGTTCGAATTCCATCGAGATTGACTCTGCTTTTCATCCTTTCTGGATCAATAAACTAAGTACAAGCTGAACACTAGGGTCGATCTAATCGATTTAGCCTCTCCTTGAAATTGCTGGCTTTGTGCTAAAATCTATAACCATTATTATTTAAGCAACTTCACCTGAGTAGTCATATGCGTGTACATGAATCCCTGTTCATAATACAGTTGAAGTGTCTTTGATTAAAGGCGTTGACTGCTCAATGAAGCTTGATTTGGGCTAAACGACAGTAATGTCGCCCCTCGTGTAGTATGTTATTTCCTGCAGAAAAGTATTGTACATTATCGCAGACAAATTTAATCTTTCTTTGCTGTCTTAGATTTCTCCGTATTAGTATAAGAGGGGAAAATATTTGTCAAAATATAATGATAGATAGCAATTGACACAAAAATAATATGATAAATAAAACGATAGGGGCACGATTATATAGGCAAATATTGAGTCTAGAATATGGTGCGCAGGCATGGTTGTGTGGTTGTGTGCTTATGAAATTCTTCGTGTTAATCAGAGTGAATTGGGTTGGTGTTTTCTGCCAGAAACTGGACTGACCAGTGCTTTTTGAATAGGATTTGGTGAGAAAAAATTGTACGGAAGATAGTTGGGTGTTTGTTTGCATGTTTGAGTGGGTGTGTGTGCATGCGAGTGAGTGTGTGTGTGAGAGAGAGTGTTTATGTGTGTGTGTGTGTGTGTGTGTGTGTGTGTGCGTGAATGTGTGTGTGTATATGTGTGTATGTGTGTATGTGTATGTGATTGAGTGCGAGTGTGAGAGTGTGAGTGTGTGAGAGTGTGAGTATGTGAGTGTGCGTGTATGTGTGCGTATGACAGAGAGAGAGAGAGAGAGAGAGAGAGAGAGAGAGAGAGAGAAAAAGCACACACATACCTCGTTTTATTATTATTTTCTAAAAATTCGTCACAAATACAGAAATGGCTGATTTCCAAGATAGAATCAAGCATTTATTCTTTTTTTTACTTTAAGCGGCATCCTCTGCAGACATTGCTTTGAAAGCATCAAAACAATTCGGTTTTTTTTGCAAAATACTTTCATAAGTTCAAAGGTTCGCCACACAACATTCAATTATTCACTAATATTAGGCGCAGGAGTGGCTCTGTGGTAGGTAGCTTGCTTACCAACCACATGGTTCCGGGTTCAGTCCCATTGCGTGGCACCTTGGGCAAGTGTTTCCTACTATAGCCTCGGGCCGACCACAGCCTTGTGAGCAAAGACGGAAACTTTAGTAGACGGAAACTGAAAGAAGACCGTCGTATATATATATATATATATATATATATAT
>NC_068988.1:14231545-14233877 GCF_001194135.2 Octopus bimaculoides | reverse complement strand
TGTGTGTGTGTGTGTGTATGCGTGTGTGTGTTTATGTGTCTGTGTTTGTCCCCCCAAAATCGCTTGACAACCGATGCTGGTGTGTTTACGTCCCCGTAACTTAGCGGTTCGGCAAAAGAGACCGATAGAATAAGTACTAAGCTTACAAAGAATAAGTCCTGGGGTCGATTTGCTCGATTAAAGGCGGTGCTCCAGCATGGCCGCAGTCAAATGATTGAAACAAGGAAAAGTGTAAGAAAGTAATATCTCCAAGCATATGTGTTTATATGAATATAGTTTTTTGCGTATTTATGTATGTGTACGTGCATATATGTCATCGCATGTGTGCCGATGTATATCAACGAAAGTTGGTATCATGGGAGAGAGAATCGATTAGCAGAATACTTTCCAACGAAGTCACTTGTGCTATGTATTTCGCCCGCGTGGCATCAAATGTCCCTTTTCACTCTCCCAACAGGTAAATAATTTACAGGGAAATTGCTTTTTGACCTGTTAGATACCTTTAATCAAATATTCCTTCATTCACACAAAACATAGTATTATGTAAATAGATGAATAAAAACATACAGATATATTTGCTGAATGGAAAGGACGGTGATAGTAGGCAAGAGTGAAAACTTGCAAAAATGGCGATTGTTGATAGTTGCCGCAGAGAAATCGTCTTGTCCATGAGGTTACGCAATAGCATCTTGATTCAGCATTTTTTCCAAGCATTTTATTGTCTTTGCTTTAAGTAAATGTACAATGTTTGTTTTACTGCAATAATTTACATCATCATGGCTCAAAATGGTGGCTGAAAAATCTTTCAAATATTTGCTTTGTCTAGCGTAAGATAATGAGGAAAGTTTGTGGATAAAGTTTTATATATAAACTGTTATAAACATCATTGGGAAACTTATTTTCTGCTCTGTATTTTCTACTTGAGTGCTACGTTGTTCAGTGGAGCAAATTGCTACTTGAAATACATGTAGGCTGTTGAATGTAAAAAGAAACAAAAAGATCCCTTAAGATATGAGAATCAGACTCTTTATTAAATTATCAGCAGGAAAACAATTTAACAAAAGTAACCTTTTATAAGCCAAACCGAACGGTGAAATGTTTTTTGTATTTTAATATATTTTTATTATGTAATTTCTTTCTGTTATTCTTTCCATAGACACTTTAACAAAGATATACAGATATACGTATATTTCCTTTTCTTATGGACATTAAAAAATCATGTTTAAAACAGAAAAAAATCTCAGATTGTTATTTGAGCCGTTTAGTCGACAGAGGATTAAAGCATACAGAGTGTTAAATGAACAGTCTGAAAATTGCTTTATTTCCACAAACATAGCTGTTGTTTACAGTGTTGTCTACAAATGGCCATCTTGCCAAATAGATGGGTTAAACAAACATAGTATATCAACAGCTCAGTTCATTTTCATGAACATGCTTCGTCTAGTTTTTTCAAAAATATTTTCCTTTCTTTCTAAAGAGGCAAATTGGCAGAATCGTTAGGTATAGGACGAAATACTTTTGCTGTATGTATGTCAGTTGTTTACGTTCCGAGTTCAAATCTCACCGAGATTAACTTTTCCTTTCAGAGGAAACGCATTGCCAGAAATGTAACATTGGTGAACGAAATGCTCAGCAGCTTTTCCCCCGCCCCGACTCTTTGCATTCTGTGTTCTCAGTTCTAATCATAATTCGTCGCCGAGTTTGAAGCCACCACCTAGTCCTCGGAATACTTTGACGATGTTCATTTTGTTGTAAGCACTCAGATCTTGTCTCCGATTAAGAGGTAACTTTTTCCTTTTTTTCTTCCCCCAGTCTCAGAGACCGTGGAGTAATTTGTTGTTTGCGCTGTCATTCTTTTCACCATTAAACGATAAGAATCAACTAAAAATGCCAAAGTTAAAATCATATTTACAACAGCTGCTTTTTCTGTACAGTTATCTAACCTGTTAAATTAGCCATTTCATTGTTTTAAGATAAATAGATCGTTGACTCACAATCTAAGCTGCTTCTGTCAGTGAGTTGGAATTATCATGCTTTCAAAAGGGAACGAAAGGACCACGTGCGCATGCAAGAAATAACAGTAAAATATGAATGTCATTCTTAATTTTAATACCAATTTTATTTTATTAATAGCCCTCTTCTCTTCTCACATATTGTATACTCATTTTTGATAAGGTTTTTCAAAAAAAAGGAAACATGCAAAGTAAATTAATTAAAACACCCCCAAAAATATTTTTTAAAAGTGGCATTCTTATTTTTATTTCTCTTTAATATAAATATATATAACGCACACGTCCTTTTTGCAAGTAAGACTGTACTTTACATATATATA
>NC_068988.1:14230688-14231515 GCF_001194135.2 Octopus bimaculoides | reverse complement strand
ATATATATATATATATATATATATAAGTATATATATATACACACACAGACATGTACACACATATACACACGCATACACATACACATATTCACGCACATACACACACGCACATATACTCACGCGCACACACGCGCGCACGCACACATGCGCGCACGCACACACGCGCACGCACGCACACACATGCATACATGCAAACATCGATGTTCGTCTCCACTGGTCAATAATTACACAGACCCTCTAGCATCGGCAAGATCGGTACGATTAATATTACTATTGAACTATTGCAGGTTGAAGGCAATAAAGAAAACTTGGGCAAGAAGGGAATTCTAAAATCATCGTATTAAGTGAAACAAGAACTTGGAACGGTTCGTAGGGAGCTTAGAACTAGGAACACGGTGTGTCTGTTCAAAAACACTGCGCAATGAATCTATATATACGAACTACAAAACTACTCAAGACATACTGGCAATCATTGAAAGTGATTTTGAAGATTATGTTGCCAGAAGAATATTAAATATTAATAAAAGAATCAAAACATGGTGGGGTCGTGTTTTTGCTTGTACAGTGCCAAATTTTAGTGTCAAGAATTTATACAAATTCTTGTAAATTTTTAATATTTAAGTCATAATTCCATAAATTTGACATATTTATATTTTCGTTAATATTATTGCGAGTAGCCGTGTTACCTTCAACGTTAACTTAACTTTGATCATAGTTATGAACATACACACACACACGCACACACAGAAGCACGTACACAGACACATACACACATTTATGTGTATATATATACATATATACGACAGACTTCCTGCAGTTTCTGTCTA
>NC_068988.1:14229027-14230236 GCF_001194135.2 Octopus bimaculoides | reverse complement strand
TATATATATATATATATATATATATATGCGTGTGTGTGTGTGTGTGTGTGTGCGCGCGTGATTATATGTGTGTGTATGTGTCTGCGTAAGTGTGTGTACGTGTGTTTGCGTATGCGTGGTGTATATCGGAATCGGTGCATCATAGCGATAAAATATTTTTCGTAAGTTTACTTCAAACGCCTGTCTTTTTACCAAAAACGAGTTTCTAGACTTCTCGAGAAACAAAATTGTTCTCTATCGTATGAACACTGAATAGTTAATTTTAATCATAATGATCTGTACAGTAATGAAAATATCAATTCAGATATATACATACACACCCACAAGCACTAGACAACGAAATATAAACATACACATACACACGCGCACGCACATACACACACATGTTCATAATATACAAACATACGTACGAACATACACATGGGAAAATAGACAGAGAGATAGATAGATAGACAGACAGATAGATAGATAGATAGATAGATAGATAGATAGATAGATAGATAGATAGATAGATAGATAGATACGTTTGTATTAACCTGCGTAAGTGCATTTGTAGTGATTGTTGTTAAATTAGTAAGCACACAGATTTAAATTCAGATTTAGAACTAAATATTATAACAGTCATATATGTCCTCTAAAGATTAGCAGCAAACTGAAGCGAGATTGCTTAATCCTTAAATCTGAAAACGTCTGTTTTACCCTTGATGCTTTGTCATATGAGGTAGAAATCATGAAATATGAATAGCATTCGGAAGGTACGGTACAATGTCGGACAGTGTACCTCGCTGTATTTTGATTCTATCATATTCGCTTTTGGATTCAGGCAGTCCCTAGAATCGGTACAAACCCAAGTAGTAGATTCGATCTAATCGATCAAATATCATTGTTTTGTGCCTAATTTATAAGACAGTAACCATCACAGATTTGTCAGGGGGGGGGGGCTGACATGGCACAGTATAAATCAAACTGAAACAAATTAAAACAATATGTGATGAAGATAATGACGTTCATTATGACAGACTGACACTCATGTTGATTATTTGAAAGTAATTTTGCTTAGCAATTTTAAATGGTGTGAAAAAAACTTAATACGGAAACTTAATAGTGCCTGGTGTCACTGAAAGAGATGCATTTATATAGATGAACACATAAACACCTACACACCCATACGCACGCAAACAATGTATATATATATATATATATATATAT
>NC_068988.1:14227828-14228649 GCF_001194135.2 Octopus bimaculoides | reverse complement strand
TGTGTGTGTGTGTGTGTGTTTGGGTGTGCGTGTGTATAAATATATATCAACATGTAACAATAGGTTTACATATACACACATTGAACTATTGCAAAAGATTCTCTGTGGTCACACTTCATGAGAGAAATTTCAGCCGTCTTGCTCAAAAAGTGTCCTGCATGTTTCAAAGGGGTTAAGTATACAGCATAAACTAATGTTGAATATATTATGCCAGGAAACAAAACGACATTAGCACGGTTAGAATAGCATTAAAATGTTAAATCCTCAGCACGTACGAACTCCGCCAGAGGGCAGCACACACGAGTGGGTTGCTAACATCTCTACAGTGACAAGTACAACACGGTCTTTGTTAAGGCTAGCAGAAACTGTACCAAGCAACAACATCTGCGAATAATCCAGGAAAAACACACGAATTTACAAAGAAAATAACACTAGCTGAATTTGAACTCAGAACGTAACAGCAGACGAAATACCAAAATGAGATAATATTACTGTTACATCTACAGACATCTTTCTCACCGTCACTAATACATGGGTACAATTATAAATTACATGCGTACACACATACAAACACACACACACACACACACACACACACACACACACACACAAACACACGCAAGCAAACACGCACATACACACACACATATGTAACTTGCAAACACACAATCTTCTGACATTTTCTGAACTAAACTTTAATAAAAACAAATATATACTTACACACACACTCACATACAGATATTTTAGCACAGTCCCACACTCACATGCATACTAAACACGAACACTTGTATGCCAAACACACACGCTCATAGACACACACA
>NC_068988.1:14222986-14227378 GCF_001194135.2 Octopus bimaculoides | reverse complement strand
TATATATATATATATAGATAGATAGATAGATAGATAGATAGATAGATAGATAGATAGATAGATAGATCCAACTGTCTATCTACACACACACACACACATACACACACACACACATATATACATATACACACATATATTACAGGTTCAGGTTTATACCTGTAATTAGTGGGACCCTGGGATATGTAATACACTGCCTAAATACCAATCTTGAGAAATTAGGCTTCTCAGAACGAGAAAGAAGAATGCTAATTCGAAGACTACACATCAAATCCATCACTGGAACTGTAAAAATCTGTAAAACTTTCCAGAAGTTTATCATTTAAATATATATATGCATGTCTAGATATGCAACAATATGCATGAGAAAACATACGTAAAACATACAAATCTGCACATACATACATACATAGATACAAAAAGACCCGGAATAAATTTACTCTTCAGTATTTCAGGATATTGTTATGTAATTTTGGTAAATATATCTGTTAAAATGAGATGGCAGTGTTATTTGTATGTTGGGGTAATTTAGACGATAGTTTATTCACCGCACCCTGTATATGTGTTTGTGTGTGCGTGTGTATACGTACACACACACACACACACCACTATACCTGAACATATTGAGTTAATTAT
Organism: Octopus bimaculoides; assembly: GCF_001194135.2. Taxonomy (NCBI): domain Eukaryota; kingdom Metazoa; phylum Mollusca; class Cephalopoda; order Octopoda; family Octopodidae; genus Octopus; species Octopus bimaculoides. The sequence continues at coordinate 14,226,745 of NC_068988.1, read as the reverse complement.
CAAGGGAAATATATAAATTAAAAAGCAAATTTAGAGTGAGTGGTCTGCAGTAAGAGGGTTAAAACAATCACTGTATCACATTCAATTTGAACGTTTCAATGCGTTTAAATTGAAGAACAAACTGGGAGCAAAAGAAACACAGAATAGTGTTATGGAAATAAAGAACTGCAAGGAAAATTTAGCAAACTAAAGCTAATTGATATCTGAGGAAATTGAAATATAATAACGAAGATGGATTTTTGAAAAAATATATAGGGAAGCCATAAACGTCGTTAAAATAGCTTCTCTGCAATGAAAATGAAAAAAAAGGTCAATGAAGAAAAAATGTTAAATCTAAAGAAAATTTACATATCACATGGTTTTCAATGCGTTTAATTAGAGGATTAACATGCGTAAAGGAAAGTATAGAAGCGAAACAATATAACACTATTAAGCAGCAAGACACTCACGAGGCTGTCTACACACAGCAGGTAATCGAAATATTAAGAAAACCTATTGTTATATAACGAAATAGAATTATGACATAATTCGGCGCAAAATTATCTAGACTTCTCAAAGAAGATAGAGTATTTTAAAATGCATACAAGAAAAATAGTCTTAAGTTTGTAGCAACACGACTAGTATAGACTTTGTTGCGACGAAAATGTATGAATTTTAAAATATTTCCTTGATTAATAAGGCGGAATTTCTGATTTCATTGCTCAACCGGCAAGGAGTAAAATGTGAATGCATACAGACATACATGTATGCATACACACATGATAACAGATACATGTATGGATGTATGGATGTATACATATATACATGAATACATATATACATATATACAGGGAGAATTCACTAAAAAAAGACAAAAGACGAAGACAGGTGGCGCAGACAACAAACAGATGTATTAGTTTAACGCTCGGGAAGTGAAAATGTCTTTAACGTTTCGAGCCTACACTCTTCCACAGAAAGGAACACGGAAAGAAACAACGGAGAAAAACAGGGAGAGAAAAAAGGAATGTGTAGTGGCTAGTGATCTATCATACATATATACATATATACAAGTATGCATATAAATATGTATGTAAGTATATATACGTGTGTATAGATAGATAAATAGATAGGTAAATAGATAGATAGATAGATAGATACATACATACATACATACATACATGCATACATACATACATGAATACATACATGCTGTTCTAATATAACACACATGTTAGGACAAAAGTAATAGGCTTCCCTAAAGGTTTTACGTTTGAGGATTACAGATTCAGATTAGGATAACTTCATGATATTATATAGGAAAGTCTTCTCTTTTCTGTCGGGGGCTTTTATACCCCTTTATTAGACTATTTTCTTTAGTCACTGCGCGGTGATCGCCATAAGCTTTAAGCTTATATAAAACTACCATTATTATTAGTTACAGGAAAGTAAAAACGGCGCCATGTAAAAAAAGTATTCGCACCGAAAGCATATATATATATATATATATATATATATATATATGCATGTATTTATGTATGTATATTATATATATATGTATGTATATATATTATATATATATATATATTTATGTATATATATATTCATATCGGTATATATAAGGGTATCGCGAAAGGCCTGGCTGGAGGCCCAAACTTCCGAGTTCTTTTACAGGGCTTCGGAAAGCTGAAGGACTGCTGCAATGAGAGTGTGAATCTCAGAGGGAATTATGTTGAATAAAATCAAAATAAACTGCTTCTCTACTACATTATTTACATTATTTACATTCTTTACATTATTTACATTAAATAATGTAAATAATTCCTCATCTCTTAAATATAGAACGGTATGATCCTCTACTATTTTCTTTTACCCAAATTCCGCATCCTCTCGTAATCACACACGTGCTGTTCGTGAAATTTTTCCTTCACTAAACTTTCTTTCACCTTTCCTGAACGTCAAACTAATACATACCATCAGTACTTTCTTTTGTTGCTTTGTTACTATTATTTTAAATTTTCGATTGTTAATGTTCAACTTTTAATATTCGATTTGACTATGTATGTAAATATATATATATATATATACTTTTGTTATTTACACCACCTGTCCTCGTCTGTTGTTATTATTTGTATATTCTCCCATATATATATATATATATACACACAGACACGCACGCGCACACACAATATATCTATATATATTTAGATATCTTCTATATATCTATTCATTCCATGCGACTACAGTCATACAGGAACACTACTCTGATCTTATACCTTTTTCCACATTTATCTTATTTGGCTGGTTTCTTCAAGATGGCACGTGTGAATGACGGAGCCACCTTGAGCATAAAGGAGTAAAAAAATCAAGAAAAAAAAACAAAAAGGCAAAAGAGAGTGACTTACTGTTATAGTTTCTTCAATGACAGTGACAATATTGGCCAAGGTTACCGTGGTCTTTTCCGTAGGCTTTTCTTTCCAGGGCTAAACCTAAATTGCTGTGATACACGATCCCTATTGATCGCTTTTTTCCGATCTCTTTTGATCGAACTCCCCCCTTTTTTCTTTCCTACGATCCCTTTTGATCGACCCCCCCTTTTTTTTCTTTGTCTCCTTCCCCCTCCCAAAAAGAAAAGCTCTACATTGTATTTGTCCCCTCTGTGTAAAGCCCTGTGTGACTAACAAAAGAAATGTATCTATCTATCTATCTATCTATCTATCTATCTATCTATCTATCTATTCATCTATCTATCTAACTATCTATCTATCTATCTATCTATCTGTCTATCTATCTATCTATCTATCTATCTATCTATCTATCTATCTATCTATCTATCTATCTCTCTGTCTCTCTCTGTCTCTCTCTGTCTCTCTCTCATGCATACATATATATATACATATATATATATATATATATATGTATATATATATATGTATGCATGAGTGTGTATATATAGACATATATACACACACATGCACATGTATATATATACATAAATACCTATATATATACATACATACATATGTATGTATGTATGTATGTATGTATGAATGTATGTATGTATGTATGTATGTATGTATGTATGTATGTATGTATGAATATATATATGTATTATATACAGAAATTAATTTGGCTCTATTTTGGTATTTCCTTGGCCTATGTAAAAACAAAGGCAATGGTATTTTTATAAATTTTATATGAAATTGCAGCTGACAATACATTTGCTATATCACTGACATTCACCGACACCATTTTTATCACCGCCATCTTATTGCAATAGTGTGACTTTCGTGGTCTAACGCCTCTTCACTCAATGAATGCATTAAACCATGTAGAACAATGTTACCAATAAAAAACACATCGATAATTTAAGAGGTTATAAACATTCCTTTGAAGTAAATAAATGGTAACGAAGAAACAACATGTAAAATGGGAATTAAAAAACAAAATGGCGAATATATAGTAAAGGAGGTAATTTCTTTTGGCTGCTTTTCTTATCGTTCCTTTAATTTAGATGTAATAAATGAAAGCAGGAAAAATATAAAAATTAGATTTAAGTGATAAAAATGTGCTGAAATAAGCAGATTATTTCGGTAATCTATTATAATCTCTTAAAATTGTTTAGCAAGAATGAAATTGATTACATCGCTGTCGTACAATACTTATAAGTATAGACATGCTCTAACACGCATATACACACACTCACAAAGATACACACAGACATATATACTTAGATATACATACATACATACATACATACATATATATATATAAATACACACA
>NC_068988.1:14221060-14222222 GCF_001194135.2 Octopus bimaculoides | reverse complement strand
TATATATATATATATATATATATATATATATATATATATGTATATATATGTGTATATATGCAGCCGACAATGTCGAACGCGTCCCATGTCACTGGAAGGCATGCTGTTTTGAGCATTTGCTCCAATAAAATGTTTAACTTTGCCGTGTTATTATCTTGTTTGCAGAACAGTATTCAATGACATCCACAGGAAAAAAAACTGTTCTGCGCTAATCATTTAAAATATTTCTGACGATGAATACTTGTACACATTCAGAAAAAGAAAAAAAAAAAAGGATAAAATAGAAAAAAAGTAAAAAGTAATATTGGTACAATACTTCCATGGCAACTTCCATTATAAATATATGGGACAAAAAAAAAGAAAAAAAAATCTTATATAATGTTGCAGAGTTTGCTTTAGTATTAGATGAGAATGTTTCATTGAAAATCAGTGAGGAAAAGAACTGCAACAGAAAACTGCTTGAAAACCTACTGAGTCTCTATCCAGGTTATATAATTACATTTGCACATGTATTTGCTGGTACTTTGCTCTATGTTATTTATTAATCTTTAAAAAGTAACTGGCGTTTTCAGGTAAAAGAAGAAATGATGCAATACTTACCCGGCAAATTGAATCTTAAAAAGAAAAGTGTAGATATAGTAGACTACTAACACCACCACCTGGTGGTGATCGTGGTCTTAGTAGTCTACTACTACTACTACTACTACTACTACTACTACTACTACTACTACCACTACTACTACCACTACTGCTACAATTATCATTATCAAATTCTGCCGAGGCCGACTTTGCCTTTCATCCTTTCGAGATCGATAAAAGAAATACCAGTGAAAACTTGTGCCTATAGTAGAAAGGATTATTATTATTATTGTTCAGTAGTTTTATTTTTATAACGTGCTTTCACTTCACTACCGAGCGCAGCTCTGTGCGCCTTGGGTATGTGCTATGGTTTGCTGTGGTGCTCTTATGTTTACTGTATTGAAAGTGTTTTGCGTAGAATGTGTGCAGTACCCAGTAGTGCAATTTTCTGTATGTTATATATATTTGTAAGTCCTGGTATTTTTGTTATGTATTTGTCTGAATATTTTTTTATTGTACCTAAGGCACCTACTATGATAGGAATTGTTTCTGTTTTTAGATTCCACATTCGAGTTATCTCTAT
>NC_068988.1:14213910-14218870 GCF_001194135.2 Octopus bimaculoides | reverse complement strand
TCTGCTATTATGTTGTTAAAGTTTTCAGCCAGCTTTTTATGCATTGCTGGCAGGTGTTTTAACCATAAATTGGGGATCTTGTCGTGTCCAGGTGCCTTCCAGTTGCTTAGTCTTTGCAGTGTCTGGGTGACCTCTTCAGTTGTTATTATTATTATTATTATTATTATTATTATTATTATTATTATTATTATTATTATTATCATCATCATTATTATTATTGTTATTATTATTATTATTATGTAAGCGGTGAGCTGTCAGAATCGTTAACACGCCGGACAAAATGCTTAGCGGCATTTCGTCCGTTTTTGCCTTTCATTCTTTCGCTGCCAATAAAATAAGTGCCAGCTAATAAGTACTGGGATGGATGTAATCGACTAGCTCTCTCCTCCATAATGTCAAGCTTTGTGCCTGTAGTAGAAAATTAATATTATTACATTTGTTTAGCGTGGTAATATCGTAGTTAATATCTAAATTTCAACGACGGGCGATCGTTCTTAGTTAAAAACCAATTCTTCATTTGTAATAAAAATTTATAGAACCATTTATAAAATAATTTAAAGCACCAATAAAAGAAAAGGCAATGTACACATTCTACACACGTAGAATTTCAACTGCAACAACAAAGATTCATTATAAACCGGACCTCAACGTCTTGCAAAACAAAATGCTCTTTCTAAATATTAGGAAGACACAAATTAACACGCAAACACTCCATCAATTTGTATTGAGAGGAACATAATTATATTATGAGTTGCGTGTGTGTATGTATGTACGTATGTATGTGTGTGTGTGTGCGTGCGTGGGCGTGGGGTGGGGGTGAAATTATCCTTCTTTACAACAGCGTAGAAATTAAATATGCAAACTACATCTGAATGATCATTCAATAAATCACATCACAAATATGAGCACTCTTTCTCTGTCTTTGAGTAATTCTGGTTTAGTCTTATTAATCATCAGCAGCATCGAATTGTCATTATTATCATTATTATTATTATTATTATTATTATTATTATTATTATTATTATTATTGTTGTTGTTGTTTTTTTTCTTCTTCTTTCTTCAAATTTTCTTCCATTTCTCACCGAGTGTTTTCCGTACGCCTAGGGCAGAGAACCTCATTGTATGCATTCCCAGTTTACACACGCAAATTCACAGGTAAAATATGTATTTAAAAAAAATTAATAAATAAATATATTCATGAATGGATGTTGATAATCCTCTTCTCAGCGATAATGCTCTTGTCAGTAAATGAGTAGTTTCAGTTAACACAATGTTTTGTACTTCCTGTAGGGATGGTAAGCCTGGTATCATTTTCAAATAGGTTTCAGCACCTTTTTTTTATAATTCCTAGAGATCTTACAATCACTGGTACGGTAGTCGCCTTGAGATGCCACATTTTTTTGAATTTCTATTAGCAAGTCTTTATATTTATTGATCTTGTCGAATTCTTTCGCCGCTATATTGTGATCGCAAGGAATACTCATGTCAATTAATAAACACACCTTTTTTGTCTGATCTTTTATAATAATATCCGGCTTATTAGCTTTTATAGTTTTGTCGGTATGTACAGGGAAGTCCCAGAGAATCGACACATTTCTCCTTCAATCACAGCTTCAGGATGGTGTTTATACCATTTGTCAGCGGTTTTGATTTTATAATGCCGACATATTGTCCAGTGTAAATACTGGCCGACTCTGTCATGTCTTGCTTTATATTCTATATTGTCCTAGGTGCGCGTAGAGTTACTAAACCGTTCTGCACGCCTTCGTTCAGTGTCCAGGCATTGTTGACTTGTGAGGTTATGTCGAACACCTGCTGTCACTTGTGGGACGGATGCATATGTCGGCCAAGTCTATAGTAATGATCACATGGTCACCCTCCTTCAGTTGTGCAGGCAATGCAGTTTTCGCTTTGCCTGGTGGCTGTGGAAAAATATGTTGTGCTGCAACGTCTTTTGCTACGTACAAGAAATAAGATAACCATACAACAGTAAAAAAAAAAATGTAACGAACTAACAAATCTCTTTACGAACCAGCAATCAATATTCTTTTGGAACTAACCAACCGACGCTTTCCGATTTCACTGCGAATTAACACAAACTTCACTCGATTCCGAACTTTGAACCTCGAACTCACACGGATCGTTACTATTTATACTTTACTCTGACCAGTCTATCTCTCGTAAAGGGGCATTATAACTCTCATCACAACATCTCCCCTTTTGAGATTTCGACTACTGTGAGAAAGTGGAATTTCTTTTGTTTTTTTTTTTCTTTCCAGCACCTCTCCCTCTTTTTTCTTTCATCCATTCGGGGTCGATGAATTAAGAAACGCTGGGATCGATGTAAACGACTATTCCCCGCTGTGGCACTCCCTACCCCGCCAAAAAATTCAGGCCTTGTGCCTTTTGTAGAAAGGATTATTATTGTTATTATTATCAATTTGTAAGGCGGTGATCTGTCAGAATCGTTACCACGCCGGTCAAATTGCTTTACGGTTTTACGTCCATTGCTATGTTCTGAGTTCAAATTCCGCCGAGATCAACTTTGCTTTTCATCCTCTCGGGTTCGATGAAATAAGTACCAGTTGAACACTGGGGATCGATGTAATCCACTTACCCCATTACCCGAACTGACTGGCCTTGTGGCAAATGTTGAAATCATTATTATCAATTCGTTTTATTTACATTATATAACTAAATCTATTCCTCGGTCGTTCGTTTCTGATTTTTCTTTTCTTTTCCCCCTTTCTCCTTCAGATCCTTACAACAGACGATGCTAAACTGTTTATTATTTGGTTGACTCCAGGCGTTCTGCAACTTCGTAATCCGTGAAATGATTAAAAATAGAAAGTTTTATTCGATTACACAGTCGCTATGTCTTTTACATTTCATCTACGATGTAGCAATTCTTCCAAACAGTTATTAAATTCAGTCTATTTTTAAATAATTTTCTGGTAAAAACTAAAAAAGGAAACATAAAAAAAAACGTAAATATGTTCTTTTACGTGTAAAATTTTTTGTACCTGAATTTATACAAGAATTCATGTATATGTATATCTGTATTTACAAGTGTGCACATAAGTATGTATGTATGTATCCATGTATGTATGTATGTAACAATCTAATATGTATATATATACATATATATATATATATATATATATATATATATATATATATATGTATATATATGCTTATATATATTTATATATATGCATATTGTTATACATATATGCATGCATGTGAGTATATATATATATACATATAAATATATATATGTCTGTGTGTGTGTGTGTGTGTGTGAGTGTGTGTAATTGTATGTATGTATATACATCCACACACACTCACACTATATATTCATGTATGTACACAATGAGAGAATGATAGCTGTTGTAGTATGTGCAATAATATATGTGTGTGTATCTATGTATGCATGCATGTATATGCTTTTTACGTATGTACTGTTCAGGTGTGTGTGTTAGTATCTGTATGTATGTATGTATGTATTCATGTATGTATGTATGTATTTGTCTGTGTGCGTCTGCTTATGTGTACGCATATGAGAGCATGCTTAAATGCGTAATATGTTTCGAGACAACAGAGTTCATGTACGAACAAGTTCATTCTTAAATTAGAAGTTAAATGCTTCACTTCATTTATCTGTTTTCTCAAATCGAAAAAGTGAAATAAAACTGAACTGCTGGACAATATTGATTTTAGTGGGGAGACATAATTGATTACGAACATGGGAGCCTCTACGTTGTTACATGATCCGCTAGAAATGTTAACCAAATATCCCATCCCTTATATTACATCCTGCAGTCTTGAAAAAATAATGAAGCACCGTTGAACAATGTAATTTTTATAAATGCATGTAAGCGGGAAACGACTTGTAGAGTGTGATGTGTTTTCACTCATTGCTTTAGGTGCCTTTTTGGTCGTGGGCAAACAGACACATTTTTTATGCTCATACCATTGATCCAGTGTAACATCGAGGAGATGAGTGCTAGAAAGCGGGAGAATGAAAGAGAGAGAGAGAAAGAGGGAGGGGAAGAGAGAGTGAGTGAGAGGAATACTCCAGCGCTCGTGGTGGGGGACTTATTTATAGTTGTATTGACCGGAATAAGGCAGCGGGCTGGCTGAATTGTTAGCACATCGCTCAATATGACTGACGGTAATTTTTAGATTCTGAGTTCAAATACCCGTCTGGTCAACTTTGGCTTTCATCCGTACGGATGAAGTACCAGTCAAGTACTGAGGTTTATGTCGAACGACTACATAGAAGCAAGTCACTGTCTCGTAAAGAATCTGTAATGTTTCTTGCCTGATTTGATGAAAATATTGATTATTAGTTATGGTTTGCGAGGAGGTGTTGCAACGAAAAGGGCCCTATTTCTTGTGTAGAAGTTGTAACGTGTTAAACGAAATTTGAAGAATATTTGGTTGCTGTTTAGTTGGTACCAGATCGAGGTGCACCGTAGACGCACTTCACTAACACGTATTAAGTATGTAATAAGCTAAGCGCGACTTTACGAAGATGTTGGTCATTTGGTTGCTAGTAGATTGATTGAGCAACAACGTAGAAGTACGTACTGCGTTGCCTTGAATTGAGTTTGTAATGATTTTTTCGGGTGATTTAAGGAAGGTTTCATTTCTATTCCGTTGCCAGAAGATTGAGCAACAACACAGAGATCTTCGGTGTGTCGGAAATAATTTTCAATGGGTTTAGTGTTTTCAGAAAGATTTTGTTGCGGTTTCGTTGCCTTCAGGTCTAGCAACAACGAAGAAATACTTCGGTCGGATAGAATTCGCAATAATTTTAGCGTGATTTGAGGCAAATTGATTGCAATTTCTGTGGCAAGAAATCAGACCAGAACGTATAAACTCTTCGGTGCATCAGATAGAAGTCGTAAGTAATTTAGCAAATTGAAAGGAAGATTTGGTTGCTAATGCTTTGCTA
>NC_068988.1:14204356-14205554 GCF_001194135.2 Octopus bimaculoides | reverse complement strand
CTAGGAAATTCTTTTTCGAACGAAACACTGCAGACTGCAGCGTTCGTTTCACAAAAATTTTCATGGCTACAAGACGCCATCGTCTCAAAAAAAAATGGCTAGAAAGCCGAGATTGGTTTTTATATCCTGGAAATGTGCCACACAGGGCAGATTTCCATCGCAAAAAACTTGCACCAGAGAGTCTACAAGTTGTTATACAACTTTGTATATAAAATAAATTTTACAAACATGAAAAAGGCAAAACTTACAGAGCCGACACGTCTACCGTCCGTCCAGATAGATAGATAGATAGATAGATAGATAGATAGATAGATAGATAGATAGATAGATACTGTTAGTTTAGAGGTAATACTTGATAATAGTAAGCACCTGTATATGCCAGATAGTGGCAGGGGGGAAAGGATATATCAAACATAAATTGAAAACAGAACACAAAGGATATCACGTCACCAACTGTAAACAACATGAAGTACGAAAACAAACGAGTTAAATACGGAAATAACGTGAGGGAAAAATGGAAAACAGGCCAAGTAACACAAAGAACGACCCTTCATCAGTTGTCAGCTGTCTATCTACTCCACATTTCAAGCCTTCAACGACACACACTCACATATATATATATTTCTTTTACTTGTTCCTCAGGTATATGTGTGTGTTCATGTGCTTGTATTTGTACTTGCGTAAGTATGTACATACGTATATACATAAAAATTTACATGAGTGACTGAATGAATTAGTGTAAGCAATCGGTTTGTATATGCATTTAGTGAAGAATTGAATTGACTTTGAATGGAATAGTTATTGAGTCCCATATTTATCATAAATTACGTCATTAAAATAATTCTTTCTTTCTATAATTACTTCTCTCTGTCTCTTTCAGTATCTCTTCTTCTGTCTCACCTATTTCCTCATGATCTCAAGACATACGCACACACACACACACGCGCGCGTACTTACACACATATGTATATACAGATATATATATATATGCATACGCATATTTATATGTGTGCGTTTGTGTGTGTATATATATGTATGTATATATATATATGTATATATATATATATATATATATATGTGTGTGTGTGTGTGTGTGTGTGTGTGTGTGTGTGTGTGTGTGTGTGTGTGTGTGTGTGTATGTATAGACTTCCTCTTTAAGAGCATGTGTGTTTGAAGAGGTTAAACGAAAATGTTCACA
>NC_068988.1:14203442-14204065 GCF_001194135.2 Octopus bimaculoides | reverse complement strand
TATATATATATATATATATTTATATTTATATATATCAGGCACGTACCGTTAGTAATTACTCAGGGCAAGCAGTTGGTGACCTTTATGTAGTAAAATGCAAAAATAATAAGCGAAAAACTGGCGTGTACTACAGCATTACTATGCGTAGCTTAAATACTGAGATTGAAAAGCAGGAACGAATTCTGTCTACTTAATCTACAAAAAAGGTAAAATATTTTGCATTTTATGCATAGTAATCAGAGTAACCGTCATAATTTTATTGAATTAGTTACATATTTTGCCATAAAAGGAAAATGTTGCTATCGATCTATTTTATTCACAGTAGGCACTGCCCACCTTGCCTACCTAGGTGGCACGTCCCTTATATATATGCATTTATTTTGACTCTCTTTGTCCTCCTACCATCGCTTCACAACCGATGTTGGTGTGTTTACGTCCCCGTAACTTAGCGGTTCGGCCTAAGTTACCGATAGAACAAGTACTAGGCTTACAAAGTATAAGTCCTGGGGTCGATTTGTTCGACTAAAGGCAGTGCTCCAGCTTGGCAGTCAAATGACTTACATAGGTAAAAGAAATACATAAAGATCTATATATCTATGTGTGTGTGTGTGTATATATATATA
>NC_068988.1:14199851-14202535 GCF_001194135.2 Octopus bimaculoides | reverse complement strand
TATATATATATATATATATATATCTTTTATCTTTTACTTATTTCAGTCAGACTGGCCATGCTGGAGCATCGCCCTTAAGAAATTTTACTCGAATGAATGCACGCTTGTACTTGTTTTAAGCCTGGTGCCTATCCTCTCGACCTCTTTGCCCAACCGCTAATTTACGGGGATGTCAAGCTGTGGTGGGAGACAAACGAAGATACAAAGACACACATGCACATGCACGCGCACACACACACACACACATACACACACTCACTCACACTCTGCGTTGGCCCTTGTGGGCAATAAAAAAATCACATATATATAATTGTAAAACATTAAGGCAAGGCAAATATCTCAAATCATATACGATATTATTACAGGTGTAATCCTACGTATATCCATAAGTGTAAGTATTTAGGTGCCACCTTGCGTATATCTATGTGAGCTGAAGTCCTTATATGGCACCTAAAGACTTACACTCATGGATATACCCAGGATTACACCTAAAGACTCATGTTTTGGTTTCTTCGGAAAGTTAAGCTATGAACTTTTATGCCCCTTTTTCTTCTCTCTTTCCATCTCCTTATTCTCTTACTCCCTTCTTCTATGTTATCATCTTATTGATATATATCATACTCATTTTCCATATTTTTTTCCCCAATTTGTCTCTCATGACGGAATATCCCATACTCGAGGATATCCCAGAAACAGTTGTAAGATTTTAAATTTCTTCCTGTAATAATATTGTATATGACTTGAGATGTTTGCCTTGCCTTAATGTTTGACGTCCTGTTTAACAAATATATATCCCTTGCGTATCTGCAATGGCTCCATAACTACCGTCTCGGCTATAACCGTGGAGCCCTAGTCATCAGTTACAGCACTTAACTAGCGTACCTAATCGTTTATATCACCTGTGAACTAACCCCACCTACTTTGTATATGCGAAGGGCTTCTTTCAGTTTCCATGCACCAAATCCACTCACAAGGCCTTGGTCGGTCCGAGGCTATAGTAGAAGACACTTGCTCAAGGTGCCACCTAATGTGACTGAAACCTGAACCATGTGGTTGAAAAGTAAACTTCTTACCACACAACAACGCTTGAGCCATCTACATAAGGGCAACTTTCTGCCCTAGGATTTCAAGTGGCCTCTGGTAGTAACAGTTAACTATCTGTCTGTGTACGATAATGTCGTAGGAAAAAAATCAGTTCCTCTATTTTTCATTTCATGCTTATTGCGCAATGAGTTAAGCGACGAACTCCCCCGTTTATGGCTTAATAATATTTTACATCTAAACATTGATGAATAGTGTGGTTCTATATTCTACGGAGATTTGGTTCCCATACTTTCGTTATTGACGTTTATTGAGAAAGTTACGTTAGATAATTGTGTTCCTTTCTTGTTTTTGTTCATTCATTTAGAAGGAGCCATAAAATTCATTGATAGTTTGTTTAAATTAATCTGGGTGTGGGAAATTGTGAGCAAAACTAAAACTATCATTTAAGTATATAAAAAATAATCAATATATCTATATTCACTCCGAGCGGATTAATCTTTCGCTTTTTACATATATATATATATATGTCAGTCACACATACACACACATGCTTAAAATCAATATTTTTTATAAGAGAATATATATATATATATATATATATGTACAGTAATCCCTCGCCATATCGCGGTTCACCTATCGCAGTTTATTGTTTAAGCTTACGTCGATTCTGCTGTGGTGTTGTTTTGCATTTATGATAAAATAAATATATACAAATTATAGTAATAATTAAAAATAAAAGTACTATACAGTACTGTTTCTACTTTGCGGATTTTCACATATTACGGTGGGTTTGGGAACATAACATCCGCGATAGTCGAGAGATTACTGTACATATATATATATATGCATACATATGCAGGAATATAAATAGATAGTTAGATACATACATACATACATACATACATACATACATACATACATACATACATACATACATACATACATACATACGTATGAAACAAGAGAAAGTAAGTTTGGAATATTGCACGTGTGTACAAACGAAACATAACTTAATAGGTTTTGGTACTTTGATTTGCGTTTTGGTTTATTTTATGTTCCTTCCTGTTTTTTATTTAACCCGCCGTCATCGTAAACACTCACACATCTACTTAAGCATCCGGCTTCACCTTTTATTATATTATATGAAGGTAGAATGTTTAGATATTTGCTCCCAGGATCTCCTTAAATCTTTGCATTGCTGGAATGGAAAAGTGGGATAAAACGAAGGAATTGATAAAAAAAAAAACAAAATAATTAAACATGCCTGACTTGAATATATGATTGTGTATATGTGTGTGTGTGTGTGTGTGTGCATGTGTGTGTGTGTGCATGTGTGTGTGTGTGTGTGCGCGCGTTTGCATGTTTGAGTGCACGAACCTGCGCTTGTATGTGTGCCATAGTTTACATTTGTATGCAGGCGTGTTCATTCACATTTGCATTTAAATCAATATCTGGTCGAATCTTAATGCTCATACACATAATGATCATGCATATATACATGTATATGTGTGTGTGTGTGCACACAGACACATATATATGCATACATATGTGCGACTGTATATATATATATATATATATATATATATATGTGTGTGTGTGTGTGTGTGTGTGTGTGTGTGTGTGTGTGTGTGTGTGTGTGT
>NC_068988.1:14194662-14199786 GCF_001194135.2 Octopus bimaculoides | reverse complement strand
GAGATAGTGAGTTCAATTTCCGGACCGGTGTTAGGTCTTTGAGCAAGGCACTTTATTTATCGTTGCTTCAGTTCAATCAGTTGTAGAAATGAGTTGCAACATCTCTGGTTCCAAACTGTATCAAGCTTGCGCCTTTCCTTTGGATAAAATCGGTGGTGACAATGGTGAGAAAATGAAAGAGTCCTTATAAAATCGTTTGACATTCTCGAAATAGAAACCGGTATGCATGGGCGACTGCTGGTCTTCCATAAACGTCCTTGCCCGGACCTGTGCCTCGGAACGAACTTTTTAAGTGCGATTCCATGGTCATTCGTTACCGAATGGTGTTATATATGTGTGTGTGTGTGTGTGTGTGTGTGTGTGTGTGCATTTATATATCTATATATCTTGGTATGTATATTGAAGGCAGTATATTGAAAGCAATATAGCTGATATTTCTAATATATTAATTAGCCATGTTGATGGTCGCGCTATTGTTCACTGTTCAAAGGATTTCCATTAGCGACCATTTCACTTTCCTTTTCAAAGATAGTGAAAGTGGACTACATTATCCATTATGCCCAATGCTTTTAGCAGGCCAAATGTAATTTGTGAGAGATTTTGTTGCTATTTCGAGAATGTCAAACGATTTTATAAGGACTCTTTCATTTTCTCACCATTGTCGTTGCTGCTGTTTAGCCCATGGTCGAACCTGATTAAACAGACCTGCGAGCAAATGCGTTCTGTAAATCAATCATTGTTTTTTAAACATCATATATTTAACACTACGTCATAGAATGTAAAGTTGCATATCATAGTTTCAAGAAGGTTGATCAGGAATGTCCAATGCACTAAAAGTGATACACTGGATGATGAGAAACAGTATAGGACCGAAACCGGTCCATGGTTGTACTCCTTCCATTTGATACTTGCGTGAACTTAAGGTCTCAGTCTGCGCTAGTCCATTGCGGTTTTTTCAACTAGTATACCGTTGAAATTCCTACGTTAAGAATTGTGCTTTTTCGACTTAACTTTGTAAATAGAGCCGTGATCTTTCTTTTGGATTTTGGAGAATGTTTTTTTCCCTTTTTTGTTTGTTTGAAAATTAAGCTTGTTTTGTTGATTACTCATTACAAAGCAAGTGAAAATGAGTAAATCGAATGCAGAAGGTAATATAAGTGTGTAATAAGTATGAATTTGAGAAACGGCAAGTGAAAATCAGCTCTTTTTAATAACAGATCCTTTAGGGAAACCATTGTGTGTTGTTCGTGAAAATAATTTCTCACAATATAAACGCGATCGTAATAGATTTTTTGAAAAATAAGTGACTATAATACAAAGGAAACTAAAGTAACACTTTTGGTCTTAATTATAGAAGCAATACGTGATTAACAAAAAGAAATTGAAAGAAGACAAAATATAGCTGGTGAAGGAATTTGTGGGAATTTAGCGATGAAACGTTCTTAAAATATCTTTAGAATGACCTAGAATTAGAACCTTTCTCCTGATGGAAAAGATATTTAGTTCTTTATTGCCCACAGGGGGCTAAATATAGAGGAGACAAACAAGGACAGTCAAAGGGATTAAGTTGATTACATCGACCCCAGTGCGTAACTGGTACTTATTTAATCGACCCCGAAAGGATGAGAGGCAAAGTCGACCTCGTCGGAATTTGAACTCAGAACGTAACGGCAGACGAAATACCTCTAAGCATTTCTTTCACCTGGCGTGCTACCAGCATTCTACCAGCTCACAGTCCTCTGATGGAAAAGCCACGTCTTAAAATGATTGTCACATGTTTTAGTGATAAAATATCGAAAGAAAAAAAGAGACGAACTTGGATCGTCAAAATGAAACAACTACGACAAGTACCTAACATACTCATGCTTGTAATATTTCCTTTAGCTAAGGCGGCGAGGTGGCTGGGTCTTTAGTACTCCGAACAAAATGTTTAGCAGCATTTCGTCCGTCTTTACATTGTGAGTTAAAATTCTGCAGAGGTCGACTTTGCCTTTCATCCTTTTGTGGTCGATAAATTAAGTACCAGGTGAGCACTAGGAGTGATGTAAACGATTTATCTTCGCACTCGAAATTGCCGGCCTTGTACCGAAATTTGAAACGAATATTTCCTTTAGTTTTTAACGATTCTACCAACTTATGTGATATAGCTCGATTGAATATGTTTATAAGAAAAATGAATAAAAAATTTAGTTCCCTTTAAGTTGTTGGTTTTGGATTACCTTACGGAAAACTAGAAGATCAGTCGTGTTTGACAAAATAAAATCGTGGCTGGAAAATCTAATGGTAAATTTCAGTTCAGTAATCAATATTCTGTATTAAAAGATTTCTATCGATGAACCGTAACGCTGCTGGGACTACAGATTTGGTTGACAAATATTGAGATTGTTCTCTGCTAAAATGCAACTGCATCAATAGTTATGGTGACAGAAACCCTCCCGAACGTAAAGTGTTACGTTAACGGTTGTGTAACGCATGAATTTAATTTAGAAGGAAAGGATTCAAAGAACAAGGAACAATTAAAGTATTACAGAAAGTCAGATTTGTAAAACGGCTATCTTGTCGTTTCCTGTGAATGTTTTCTGGGTTTCTAGAGGAAATGTTTTGAACAGATTTTCGAAAGTGACGATACCATTCGTAATTTTCCAGAAGAGAGAAACGAGCTGTCGGAGAAAAGAGTCCTTTTATGTGATAATAACTGGCTATTTGATTTAAAATCTTTAGCTGATGTAACCAGCCATATCAACGATCTAATTTCGAAACTGCAGATTAAGAACAAATTGCTTCTTAGCTTAGTAAATTCTATAAATGCATTCAAGATGAAATTAAACCCATTTATCACTCAGCTAGAAAATGAGGATTAAAATCAGTTTTTGCACTTAAAGGAGCAAATTGAATACGTTAAAGTTAATGGCAATTTTACAAAATAAGATGGAAAGAAAAAATTGCAGGTTATTCCAAAAGGAATTTCAAAAAGATTACCCATTATCATCTATATACTACTCTCACTGTCTGAACAAAACATCGTGAAATTGCTTTCTAACGTATCATTGGAATGTATTGACTTGAAATCAAATTCATTATTGGAACCGAAATTTGATGATTACCCTTCAGTTTCAAAATGCTGTTGATATGATTAATTTAGGAGTTAATTATTCCATGAACATGCTTCAGAAATAAGAAAATCTGTTCAGAGTTGCGTCATCGTTCTTCTCGTAACAACGTACACGTGTGAACAAACATTTTCGGCCATGAAACATAGAGAAGCGGAACAATGTTACGACGTTTGGCATCGAACTTGTAGCATCCTCTCCACCTCTCAGGGGCATTTTCCTTATTTCCGCCTGTCTCTGTATCTCTTGTTTACTCTTGTAGGTTTACTGATGATGTAACACAATAGCGAGAGTAGAGTCAGATTTATTGTAAAAATCGAGTTAACCGCAACCTCAAGGCTCTCCTCTCGGCTTATTCAACCAAGTACATACAGTCCACACATACTAGCGCGCAGCGTTTGTATGTACATGTATACACAGAGAGCGCGCGAGAGAGAAAGAGAGGTGTGTGTGTGTCTAGATGTATCTAAGTGCATGCGTATAAATACATCTTTTGTACAAGACGATAGTAATTCATATACTCTTGTGTCTGAAGTGTTTGCTTCTGATATTTTAGTTTTCTTCCTCCTATTGTCCCTATGTGATGTGTATGTTGTCTGTGCGAGTATGTGTATACTTTTGGGATTAATGTAGTAAAGATGAAGGACATCTTGCATAACATATTCGAATATATACAATCCAAACTAAAAGCGTTTAATACAATTTGTAGGAACTACAATGGTAAGCAAGAAGATGCAGCTATTAGTCTAGATAGCTTTGTAAAATAAATTCTGCAACCCGCAACGTCAAACAATTGTTCTGTAATATGACAAATAAAACCTCGCAGAGCCTAAATAAAATATTATGAAAGGTATAATACAGCAACCGGACGTTAGTTTTTACAAATATATACCAGAGTAGAAATTAATTCTCCAGCTATCTAAAACGAAAAACTTATTACAAAGAAATAACGAGTAATGTCAAAGTCCTACAATGGATATCTCGAAGACAGAACAGAATCGATCGCTTTTCTTGCACAGCAACTATCATGTATCACTGAGACTGACTAACGATCTGACAAATTCCAGGAATTCAGCTGCTGAAATCTTTTAATTGGTCTTCATTTGAAGCAAGTCTCTCTTGTCACTCAGCAAATGCCCGACTGATGTTTTAATTTTCCTGCTTCAGTTTTTGGATTGAGACCACACTCTCAAGAATCAACAGTTTTCCACAGTTGACATGTCTTTGAGGAAAAATACAGCCTGCTTGTCTGAAGACAAGACGACATAGTTCTGCCTCAATAATCGTCGTCCATACAGCAGAAAAGAAAACAGAACATCTTTACAGTCTAGACATTGTGCATAAATGAAAGGAAACTTTTCAAAAGGAAATTACGTCTGGTTATACATGTCTATACATACATGCATGTATTTATGCATAAATATATATATATAAATACCTCTCTCTTTCTCTCTTTTCTCCCTCTCTCTTTCTCGTTCTCCCCTTTGTCTCTCTCTCTCTCTCTCTCTCTCTCTCTCTCTCTCTCTCTCTCTCTCTCTCTCTCTCACACACACACACACACACATACAAATAGAAATGCAAAACATACAGATCACATTGTAATCCAAGGCTGGTAGGTTGGCAGAGTTGTTAGAGTGTCGCACAAATCACCTGGCAACATTTCTTCACAACTCATAGTGTCCTGAGTTCAAATCCGGACAAAGTCAGTTTTAACTTTCATCGAAAAAGGCAGCAATAAGATATAATGACACTCAACCACCGAGGTCAATCTCATTGACTAATTGCTTCATCCAAATGTATGACCTCATCACTATGTTGTTAATGAATCAACCAAGCAATGAAAATTGGTTGAATAATCCGTCAGGCAAAATTTTAAATCCTACTGGAAACGAATTTAGTAATAAACTTAAATCTAAGTAAATAGAAAATGTGCTGTTCTCATTATTAAACATATTTGAAAGATTTTACCTTAAATTAGCAACCACGCATACACTAACCCTTACCCCCCCCCCCC
>NC_068988.1:14186979-14193264 GCF_001194135.2 Octopus bimaculoides | reverse complement strand
ATATATATATATATACGTATACATATATACATATGCATATGTGTATATATGTATGAGTGTGTGCTTACGTGAGTACACACACACACGCATGTATGTATATGTATTTATAAACGTATGCGTGTGTGTTTGGAGGAATAGTAGGTAAGGATATCTGTTGCATGAAGACTTAATAGTAAAGTGTGTGCTAGCGTAAATACTGTGTAATTTAGCAATCAAACTATTTAAATGAATTAAGAACACACTGTTAATGAGGGTAACAATCATTATGTAAGCGAATAATTTTGATGGGAAAAAATAAGGGAAGGGTGACCCTATATTTATTAATTGATTAAAATGAATTAAATATAGAACGCAGCATGAAGGGTGCATATTGACTTCAACAATGCAGTGACAAATACAGACATGTTTGAACATCAATAAACCTCTACAACTGTTCTTGTTCATCTGTCATATTTAGCCATTTATAATATTCCAACGGCTTATGTTGCTGACGCCACCAAATTGAATAATACTCTCATAAGCTGCCGAAATTGTGATGATACTTGGCCGACAATTAATGAGGATTTGAGCATATCTGCGCCTGATTTTTGTTGCATCTAATTTTTTACTGTAAGGACGCTTGTTATCCCACTGTACCGTCTTTGTCACAAGAGTGATCAAGAGAGACCGAGACAGGCAGAAACAAGGAAAATGCCCCTTGTATTTGAATACTATGCAAATATTCTTTCAAAAACTTTGCTTTTAATTTTTCTAAAATTTAATTGTTTTCCATACTTACAGTTGAAAAAGTCTCAATGACTGAAACCGGTACCAAAATGTTCTTTTATAAAATTTCCATATATATCAACCCGTGTGTTCCTTTTCAACTCTCTCTATATATATATATGCGCGTGGGGGGGTGCGTGTGTGTATGTGTGTATGCAAATATGTATGTATATATTTAGGTACGCCTTCGATGAACAAATATATGATTATATAATGAGTTTGATTATCTTTAAACGTTACAAAAGAGATGAGATGTTTTTGCGCAAGGCACGAATGCCATACACGAAACTCTCGACTCTTGAATCATTTTCGTAATTCTTTTTGTCGATAAAATGTAATAAGAAAGTATATATGTAAGTACTGAGATGTATATGCACACGCACACATGCATATACATGCGCATGCGCATGTGCGTGTGTGTGTGCATGATTAAAAGAAGAAAAAGAGGAGGAGGTGGAGGAAGAAGAGAAGTTATAAGGAAGAAACGATGATGATGATGATGATGATGATGATTATGATGATGATGATGATGATCGTGATAATGATGATGATGATGATGATGATGATGATGAAGAAGAAGAAGAAGAAGAAGAAGAAGAAGAAGAAGAAGAAGAAGAAGAAGAAGAAGAAGAAGAAGAAGAAGAAGAAGAAGAAGAAGAAGAAGAAGAAACAACACTCCTCTTGAAGTAATCGTTCAATCTAGTTTATGCAGTTATTGTTGGATAAGGAAAAAAGAACATGAAATACCTGAGAGTGTTATTTTGTTCTTTGCAGAAAATCTCTTGAAGCTGGTAATATGAAAGAAATAGAAACAAATAATTTGTATAAGCAGTGAAAATAGATCGTTCAAATAAAGATGTAAAACTAACAATCGTTATAGGGAAATATTTTTGCGGAGGCTTTAAAGAAATTCATGAGCTAAAAGGTTCAACAACAAACCAATGTTGGATTTCAGCTGAATTTTTATAAGGATTTCTCTGTGTTTTATAACTTGGGGCTATATGTAAAATAAAGTTCAATTATTTTTGGTTTTCTTGAAATTAAAACGAAAACTTCGATAAACATGTTTAATTTATCTAAGGTCAATATTTACGCGAAGAAAACTTCTCAGAGATTTTTAAAAAAAAAAAATTGTGTTGTTTCTTTTTTCCTTTTTCTAACAGTTAAAATGTGTAAAACTTCGCAGGAAAACTCGATTTAGAAAACGCAAACAAAAACACATCCACTCTTACTAATTTAATAGTGGTGTCTATGGAAATGCCTTTCTACATACATCTTAATGTTGATGTTGTTATTGCTGTTATTGTCGTTGTTGTTTTTGTTCTTGTTGAGATGATTGTCCAAAACTATCGTGAACGTCCTATCAGCCATGGCAATCCAGCGTATTAAGGGATATGAACGATATCTCTCCTAATAGTTATCGTTATCCTCATTGCTGTTGTTGTTGTTGTTGTTATTGTTGCTGTGGACATTTGGTTTCAAACGAAGCCTCGTCGGGCAGGCCTGTGGTCAGCCTTTCTCCATTCGTAAGCGAGCCGTCAGATTTTTATTTTTCACCATTAAATATTTATTTTCTTACGGAAACATGTTTTGAATACATTATCCAATGTAATACACATACGTACATAAATATATGTAAATATATGTAAATATATGTATGGGCTTGGAGACAGACTGGCGATTCACTTCGTCCCTGAGTCTAAGCAGGTATGTGCTGTTAGTTAGCCACAACAAAATGGCGAAACGTCGGTATCCATCACTCCTGGATTGGATTGGGGGGGGGGCGTGTTGTCTTACCTTTCTATGACTTTCAGGTGTTTTAACACCCATTACTGTAAGGGAATCCTCCCCTGGAACCGGTAAACGAGAAAAGCACATATGTTGAGTATATGTTAATATATGTATATATATTATATATTATATATATATAAAATAAATTTATATATTAATGCGAGTGTGGATGTGTGGATGCTCACGGCCATGTATATTTGTAAACATATGTATATGTGTATGTGTGTGTGTACATATATATATATATATATATATACATGCACACTCACGCAAATACACACACATACATACACACACATATATACATAAATACCTATATGTATATGCATATGTATATGCATATGTATACATATATACACATATATTATGCGTGCATGTACGAGTGTGTATGTGGGGAGATACAGAGAGAGATATCGATTATTTTTATCGTCTTAGAATGGAGATATAACCACTTATACGATTGGTTTGTTTCAGTCCATAATTTCTAAGTTTACGGTTATAGAGTCAATAATTTAGATAATTGCTTATCTAGTTCAGAAGGAATTGAATATGAAGGCTTGTAGAGGGAGTTCTATCAAATTCTTCAATTACCGTTTCTAACCCGAAAACCACCAGATAAGGAAGCAAAGTTTCCTTGTAAATAGTGGTAATTTCTGAAAGCTTAACATTGTTTTCACATCTAAGTATCGATTTGATACATACAAGTACGTGTGAGTGTGTGTGCGCGCGTGTGTGAGTGTGTGTGTGTGTGAGTATTTGCGCATA
The DNA here is from genome assembly GCF_001194135.2 of Octopus bimaculoides. Lineage (NCBI taxonomy): Eukaryota > Metazoa > Mollusca > Cephalopoda > Octopoda > Octopodidae > Octopus > Octopus bimaculoides. Next base: position 14,189,943 of record NC_068988.1, on the reverse strand, counting down.
AATTCATACATACATACACACACACACATATATATATACACATACATATAAAGATACATACACATCCATACATATATATTTATATATATATATATATATATTGTATCTGTGATATATGATACATTTGATGTATGTATATATATATATATATTGCATGTGTGTGTGACTGCTTGAGTGTATGTATGTATGTACATATATATATATATATATATATATATATATATATATATATATATATATATATATATATATATATATACATACATACATGCATGCATGCATGCATGCATACATATATACATACATACATACATACATACATGTATGTGTGTATCTATTCAAACTGCTCTTCGCAGTGTTCATATAGGAACATATACGCAACGGCTTTTAGAACATTTTTCCTAAAATTGCTGTACAACATCGACATTGGACCTTTCTTATTAGAGCTGTGAATTTAGGTGGATAAACCGTTAGATATATATCTTTAAGATCTTACGTTTGGTCACTCTTCGAAATTGAGTAATGTACTCCGAGAAATCCATTTCTGTTCTGAGCTTCCACGCGAATCTTTGATTGATTTTCTTTATCTACATATTGTTTTCGTTATTTATTCGCATCTTGTTAAGTTACTGAATAGGCAAACAATGTATTTGCGTTCATATCCCATCGGAGTTATTTTGCACATTAATACATCTAATTCTAAAATACCCACACAAAACAACTGATGAAAAAATGTATTTTATTATGCACTAAGTCGTATATATGTCAGTCCATTTTGAACATGGTGTGCGAGTGTGATTTAAGAGAAATTGGTCCAGTATTTTCTGCAGATCGAGGATACTGCTAACGCTTCTATTTTGACTCGCGAGACAGAAAATGTAGGTAGGCAAAATATCCAGTTACATACAAAATCAAAAATACCTGAAGAAATAAACACCATTCGTCTGTTTCATGAACACGCTTACATCACATTCTCTAACAAAAGAAATTGTCAGAAATGCATAAGAAACGAAATTTTACAAACCATTTCAAGACACAATCAAGCATTGGCATTGACAGAAGCATTAACGGATCTGCTAACCACATACTCACTCCAGTTTTTCACGTGTGAGTTCAAATCGTGCTGTATTCAATATTGCTGTTTATCTTTTCGGATTCGACATATAATGTACAAGTCCAGTAATTGATGGGGTTAATTTTTCTATACTTTCCCACTTTTTCTTTCTCTCTGGAAAAAATCGACTGAGCATAGACATGAACAGGAATGAACTCCTCCTAAGTGAATATGTTCTAGACACTCCCTATACCAATGAACCAATGTACCATCTCTTCGACTCGGTAAGTGGTTCAGGGTTCAAGAGCAAAAGGCAAAACCCATACGTATTTTTATTAAGGCTATAATAAAGGTAATGCTCGAATGTATTGTCTCAACTACTTGATAGGTTTCTTCAGTCGATCAGCCCCTGAACAATGAAAATCATAAAGGACACCAGCGATATTGGAACTAAGAATATAATGGGACGCAAATAAATAAATTTTGGGCGATGCTCTACTGATTCCGAAAATGCATCTGCCTTGGAAATATTATTAGTAACAGCTCCTAAAAATGGCAAGCTGGTAGAATCATTAGTGTATCGGACAAAATGGTTGGAGACATTCTTCCAGCTCTTTATGGTTTGATTCCAAATACCACCGAGGTCGACTTTGCCTTTCATCCATTCGGGGTTGATGAAATAACTGCCGATTGAGCACTGGGGTTGATATAAATGACAAACCCCTGCCCCTAAAATTGCTGGCATTGTGCCAAAGCTTGAAACCTGTGATGACATTTTCCATATTAACTAGAAGTGTTGTATTAAGAAATTCGCTTCTTAATCACTTGGTTCCATAACTGCAGTCTTTGGCGACATTGATATGCGTCATCAAACATTGCTTCGTTTTTGATCTAACCATACGAATAAACCGGATTGTTGGTAATTGTACGGAATTTCGTTTGATGAGTATTTGTTATTGGATGGTAGAGTTACTCTCTCACCAGGTGTAAAAACGCTATCTGACACTTGGATCTTTTACTGAAATTCACACATTTTGAAAATAATACCACCTACTTTCTTATCTAGCAGATTATAATTAATAAAAAAGAACCGCTTTATTCTATAACAAAGCTGTGAAAATATTTAATCCTTTATTCTATAAAGAACATGGATGTTACAGAAGTGTGTGAATTTAAATAATTCGCAAGACAAATGTAGGATAAGTTAGAATACCCAACTCTCCAAATGACACACTTCTCAGATTTTCGACTCATATATAAGAAAATGAGATGGCAAAGGAATAAAGGATTATCTTACGAATAGCTAGCAACTGTTTCTGCTATAGGATGCAGTGGAGCCAATGAAGTTGTAGGATGTTATTCAGGCATTCAGCTATGAGTCCACAACATCTCATAGCAGAAACAACTGTAAGCTGATGGGTTTCATAAGCTAGTCGTTTATTCTTTTGTCATCTCATTTTCATATTACTGCTCTCTACTCGACTAACTCTTCATTCTGAAGCATACGTATATTGAGTTCTACACCAGGTTATTAGTCTCCCAATGTCTAAGCAAAATAGATATGTGTGTGTGTATATATTTGTGTGTGCACATATATAATTCATATATATATTATATACACATAAATATATGTTGATAGCCACAGGCAAAAAAAAATTGTTTGCTAAATATAAATAGATCATAAATTATAAATTCAATTATTGAAAATATTTATCGAGTTGGATTTCTTAAAATTCTTCTAAATAATTTAATGGAGAAAGAAAAAAATGAGTTTATCTTAGAAATAGACAAAAAGGAGACTAGAAATTAAAATAACTCATTTAGAGCAGTATCCCCCCAAAAACGCATTGAAATTACGTATGTGTTAATATATATATACAAATATATATGTGGCTGCATATGTTTGTTTA
>NC_068988.1:14185636-14186955 GCF_001194135.2 Octopus bimaculoides | reverse complement strand
TATATACATATATATATATATATTATCAATATTTAGGAGAAGCAACTGAGTGGCTCAAGAGACTAGTGTTTCGTGTGTTAGCAGTTATCAAACTTTTTACATCGATATATATATATATATAAATTGACAGAATGATAAAGATCAAACGGTGTAAATACTTTTCAGAACATTTATAAAGAAAAAGTCTTACAGCTGTTTCCGGGATATTTTATATATCCTTTCATCCGAGACGGTGCGAGATGATGTTTGAGTATTAATTATATATATATATATATATATATATACATACATATATACATATACATACATTCATACATACATACAAACATATAAACATACATTCATACGTACATAGTATGTATGTATGTATAGGTACTTTGAGAAGCTCAAATTAAGAGAAACTATGCAATATGGATCTACATTGTTATTGATTTAGAATATTATATTAAAAGATCTTGCCAAAAAACGACTACTCGCTGTTCCCTTTACGTAACCACATGAAGTTTTCCACCATTATTATGAAATTTGATTTTCATCAAGCCAAAAGTCCACTCATGGTGAGAGATGTATTACAAAATCAAGCGTTATACTTCGCCGATAGCCATAATCCACATTTATCAAGAATGTTCTTGCGATGCATGCAGTGATTAAAAATAATTTATAATCCCTTCACTTACTTATTTCATTTTAGTTTCTACATTTTTAAAATATCAATTTCAAATTCGTACAGTTTCTACGCAGATAGTCATTCCTGGTGGTTTATAAACGATGGCTTCAGGCCAATTTTAAAGGGGGACTAGGAAGGACCGTTTCGAAAACCAGCTTTAAAATGGAAAAAAATTCCCGTATCGTTACAAATTGAAAAGTGGTGGTAGGTATCTTTACTCTAATCTCTAAACTATTATTATTTCATTTTGAGCCAATAATAATAATAATAATAATAATAATAATAATAATAATAATAATAACAACAACAACAACAACAATAATAATAATAATAATAATAATAATAATAATAATAATAATATAATAATAATAATGATAAGGAGGAGGAGGAGGAGGAGGAGGAAACAAATGTGCCTAATAATCGAGGTGGCAGTCGATGTTTTTTTAGGTTCGGTGGTATTGAACTCGATGCTCCGATGACAACAGTCTCTGGGCTCAACTGGTCCTCAGCTTATCGTTCCCGAAAGGATGAAAAACAAAGTAGGCTTCGGTGATCTTTTGTACTCAAAACGTAAGGACGAACAAAATACCGCTAAGCAATACAACAGCTTTCACTTTGAGTTAATAATAATAATCATATATATATATATATA
>NC_068988.1:14184040-14185603 GCF_001194135.2 Octopus bimaculoides | reverse complement strand
GTGTAAATATATAAAAATAAAATACTTCTCCAACCTTACTATTAATCTCTTTATCTTTTTATTTTTATATATTTACATATACACACGCTAATACACGACTTATAACCCCCAATCCTGTTCATACAACGACTGGGGCAAACTAGTCGGTATACAGCACTTACTCGGTATTACCTGTATCCTCTTGGGTTTGGTTAAATCCAATACCCTCCTCAACCTTATATATATATATATATATATATATGATTCTCTTTAACTATAGAAGGACCGCTTACTATTTAATAGGGCCCAATATACATATAATGCACGTTAATTCTAAGCTCCAGCGGAGGATGGTGTGAGTTTCACGACGCCTTTTGCTCTGGATTCTTTAATGAACCAAACTGTAATATCACTTAATAAATGAAAGACAAAAGATCGGGAGTTGTTTAATCACATTTATTAGCGTACCTTTGTGTTGGTTCATATGAAGTTACATTACGACTTCATATTAAAACTCTTGTAAAAAGAAAAGAGGTTATACCGGCACATAAATTTGAGTGTATCTACATATACACACATTTATGTGTACGTAAAATTTAAAAAATGCTATACGTGTGGATGTACACGCTGGCTTTGCATCAAGCTTTTAGCAACTAAGTCAGTTCACGATCACATCAGAAAGTTACTTTTCTAGAATAATTACTTCACTAGATTATTTGCTCACTCTACTAACAAATTAAGAACGCGGAAAATAGTATTACACTTCGCTTTGAACAGGCTCAACAGAAAGGCAGATGTTTATTCCCTCGAAAATCTATCCAGGAAACTACATCATTCAGGAGCTTCAGATCTAGCAATTCTCAAAATAGCCAAAAATGAAGAATATAATTCAGTTATTTAACGGAAATATTATATTCCGTAGCATACCAATAGCGTTTGTGTTGGCATCATATATTTCCTGTAAAATGCTTACACTCGATCGTAAATTGATACTTAGCGAAGGACACGTTTTTATTACGTTATTGGAACATCCTTACATTTTCACATTTTTTTCCCTGTCGAAAGGGGTTATTAACTAGCATTTAGGCAATAATATATATCCTCTTCTTGAAATTCGATAATCATCGTCAATAATTTCTAGGAATTACATAATTCTTTTATCATAAACTGGTGAATATATATATATATATATAGATTAACACGCGCACACACAAGGAGCATATGTACATATTCAGTCATGAACATGCACAATCGTTCTGTAATGCACAATGATTCTTATACACACACATACATACACTTAGATATATATATTATTTACTGCTCCGCTCAGGTAAGATCAACAAAAGATGACTTCATCCAGTGGGAGATAAGTATCATTTAACGTACGCTCTATTAGAATAAGAGCTACTAACAGTTTCATGCTATTGAGACACATGGCTTGTTGTAGAAAATCTGCTTGACGACGTGTCTCAATCGCTAGAAACTACTGGTCGCTCTTATTTTAATACGGTGTATATTAAATTATATATATATGCGATAATATACATGCATGTATTATATATGTGTATATATATATATATATAT
>NC_068988.1:14182677-14183837 GCF_001194135.2 Octopus bimaculoides | reverse complement strand
TATATATATATATATATATATATATGCACCTGGATGCAGGAGTGGCTGTGGGGTAAGAAGCTTGCGTCCCAACCACATGGTTCCGGGTTCAGTCCCACTGCGTGGCACCTTGGGTAAGTGTCTTCTACTATAGCCTCGGGATTACCAAAGGTTTGCGAGTGTATTTGATAAACGGAAACTGAAATGAGGCCCGTCGAATATATATATGTATGTATTTGTGTATCTGTGTTTGTCCTCCGCTATCGCTTGCCAACTGATGTCGGTGTGTTTATGTCTTCTTAACTTAGCGGTTCTGCAAAAATAACCGATAGAATAGAATAATTACTAGGCTTACAAAGAATAAGTCCTGGGGTCGATCTGTTCGACTAAAGGAGGTGCTCCAGTATGACTGCAACCAAATGACTGAAACAAGTTAAAGAGTATATATATATATATATATATCAGTGTGTATGCTTGTGAATATATTTGCTTATATTTAGATTAAGATAGATATACATTTTTTGCGAATACATATATATGCTTACACATATTTGCATGTATATCTGTACACAAACGCACACACACACACACACACACACACACACACACACAAACACACACACATACATAAACATACATATGAATCAAATACTAACAACCATCAACTCGCCAACTTACATATTTATACGTGCATAAATACACTCCTATATAGGTATGTATGTACGTCTGTATATATGTATAAATACGTGCGGTTGTATTTGTATGTGTAATTTAGGAAATTGTTTATATGCATTATGTTCATTCATATGTGTGTTAATATACATACATATATGAAGGCGGTGAGCTGGCAGAAACGTTAGCACGCTGGGCGAAATGCTTAGCGGTATTTCGTCTGTCTTTACGTTCTGAGTTCAAATTCCGCTGAGGTCGACTTAACCTTTCATCCTTTCGGGTTCAATAAATTAAGTACCAGTTACGCACTGGGGTCGATGTAATCGACTTAATCCGTTCGTCTGTTCTTGCTTGTTCCCTCTATGTTTAGCCCCTTGTGGGCAATAACGAAATAGGTATTTCGTCTGTCTTTACGTTCTGAGTTCAAATTCCGCTGAGGTCGACTTTGCCTTTCATCCTTACGAGGTCGATAAATTAAGTACCAGTTACGCACTGGGGTCGATGTAATC
>NC_068988.1:14177355-14182437 GCF_001194135.2 Octopus bimaculoides | reverse complement strand
AAGTCCCAGTTTCGTACTGGGGTCGATCTAGTCGACTGGCCCCCTCCCGCAAAATTTCGGGGTTGTGCCTAGAGTAGAAAAGAATATACAAACATATATATATATATATATATATATATATATATATATATATGTGTGTGTGTGTGTGTGTGTGTGTGTGTGTGTTTGCCTCATAGTGTTTGACTGCAGTATGCGTGCGTATGCTTATTCCTATAGACTGTCTGTCGATCTCCTTATACAAATATATATATATATATATACACATATAGATATATATCAACTTAGCAGACAATGAAATTTGGACATAATTGTTCTGCAAAAGTTGATACAATCGGCGCATTCAAAATGAGAAGAAAATAATATGGCAGAGAGCAAGTAACACAGAAACGAGACTATTGTTAAGATTGTTAGGCTGATAGCATTTTTTCTAAATGATAATAGCAACACACTGCTTTCTTATAGTGACAAAAAGTTGTTAACAATGCCAATATACTCCATTTGTGTTGTTGTGGTAGAATCGTTAGCATACCGAACTAAATGCTTAGCGGAGTTTCTACTGGTTTTACGTTGAAAGTTCAAGTCCCGCGAAGGCTGACTTTGCCTTTCATACTTCCGAGGTCGATAAAATAAAGTGCCCATTGAGTAGTGGGATTGATGTAAACGGTTAGTTCCATCCCCAAAATTTGAACCTTGTAACTTTTGTAGAAAGTATAATTATTGTTGTTGCCAATGCTGATTATCCTGAGGTCACCCAAATCAACAATGTTCCAGATATGACCGTCCCATCTTTTATTATGCACGTAAAAATCAAGACTGTATTACTCAACTTTTTAATACTTTACCTGTTTTGTGTATGTGGTACACGAGAGAGAGAAAGGACTTTTCCCTGAGTCCTTGCATCTTATATTATATACATTCCCAATTTTTTCAATCATCAGATTAACTTCAGAGAGTCACGAAAAGAAAGCGTAATATTATTCAGGATGCATCAAACAAAGGCTAGCTAAAAGTATGAAAATATGCATGGACGTTTAGGACAACCTTTGTGAAGATACTGTTTAATGGTTCAGAAGCTGGCGTGATTTGAGAAAGACTTGGCTATTGTTCCAGCGACCTTGTGGTGTACGGATCAACAAAAGTAGTCCACTGAATCCCGGACCTGTGTGTCTTAGGCCATTTCTCGATATTTTTCAAATTTAATGTCTTTATGGGTTAAGTGGTTATGGTGCTGATTTCACTATGATAAAATCGTAGGTTCGATTCCTGGATCACGCAACGCATGATATATATATATATATATATATATATATATATATATATATATACATATATATATATATATAGTTTTAGAGAAAAGAACCAAAGTTCATGAACTAATCCATGAAAATCCAGTCACATGTAAATTTGGATTTTTATCCCCAATCTTATTATTATTATTATTATTATTATTATTATTATTATTATTATTATTATTATATATTGCAGTTCTTTATGCAATGTGCTGTTAAACAACTTCATAAATGGTCACACAATGGCTCGTAGATTGGTGGGAGACTTGGTAAACGCGGTAGTGATCACACGGTTGGTATTCAAGATAATGGTGGTGGTGGTGGTGGTGGTTGGGGTTATTGGTGGTGGCGATGGTGGTGGTGGTGGCGGTGGTGGTGAAGTGAATTTGATAGTTGGTATTACATTGTAAAATGTCGATGTCTCGAAAACATGAAAAAGCCGCTGATTCAAATGAAGAATGTTGTCTTAAGTGTATTGGTTGAAGGTAAAAAAGAAATCATCGCTGAAGCAGACAGGTAGACAGACAAATGGTGTCATATAAAAAATATATACAAAATTAGCAAATGGAAGACATAGAGATGGAAAGAGTTGGTGGGGAGAGTGGCTGAGTAGATCGAAGTAAATTAGAACTAAAAACCAATGAATGATAGAAAGAAAAGAAGTGTTGAAAGTAAAAAAACTAAAGAACTTAAATAAAGAATGATTGAATGAATGAATATGATAATAAGATTATGAAACACAAGAATAAGATTGCGAAATATAAATACTATTTATATTTTAAAAACAAATGGGAACATATTTGAAAGAAGTAAAAAAAAGGTACATATATTATGGGGTGAATCTTAAAATCGTGAGGAAAACAATGAGAGATTGTAAGAATGAGTTGAAGGAAATGAATGAAAGAGGGAAAGAAGGGAAGTGTTACTGGTATAGTGTTGTAAGAAGGAGAAAAACGAATTTGAATGAAGAAAGAAAAATGAGAGATAACGATAATGCAAAATAGAATGAAAGTATTCAAAGACGGGACGTGAATGAGAGAAGGGAAATGAAAAATTGTGTAATATCGTTGTAATTTCTTAAGAGTGCGCGTGTGTGTGAGAGAGAGACAGACAGAGAGAGAAATAGAGAGAGGGGAGAAAATCTTCTGAAAACATCACTTTAGTGAAAATTGTACTCCGGAAGTGAAGAGTTAAAAGCCAGACATTGGTTGGCGACGAAAACTTGATAGTAATATTACTTCGCGAAATAATTCTTATAGTTTCATACAGATGAAAGCACATCTGGTCTAAAGTAAATAGATGTTAATTCCGTTTTTGAACAATAATATACGGTTGGCTACAGGATATTAGTGTCATGAAAACAACAACAACAACAGCAGCAACAACAACGTTATTCTTAACAGCATCACTATTAATATTATTACTGTTACTCCTGCCATGTTGTCCCCTTCATCATCCCCTTCACCCAGACAACAGCATTAACAACAACAACAACAATTACAATAACATAGAAGGCTTTTTCCCGTTCTTAAGCATTATTTTAGTTGTAGTTATTGTTGTTGCTTCTGTTGTTAGTGTTATTCTTTATATTTCCAATAAAATTAAGACGGCGAGCTTGCAAGATCGTTAGCGGCATTTCGACCGTCCATACGTTCTGAGCTTAAATTCCGCCGATGTCGACTTTATATGTGCCAACTAAACACGGGGTCAATATAACTGACTTGGCGCCTTCCCCGAAATTGCTGCCTTGTGCCAATTTTTGAAATCGATATTACCAATAGCGTTAAAACGGCAAGCTGGCAGAATCGTTAGTACGCCGGATAAAATGCTTAGCGGCATTTCGTTCGTCCTTACGTTCTGACTTCAAGTTCCGCCGTAGTCAACGTTGTCTTTCATCCATTTCGGGATCGATAAAATAAGTACCAGTTGAACACTGGGGGCAATGTAATCGACTTAACCCCACCCTCAAAACTACTGGCCTTGTGCCAAAATTTGAAATCGTTATTACCAATATCATTATCATTATATTTAGTATTGTCATTGTTACTGTTGCTGTTGTTATTGCAGTTGTTTAACACTAGGTCAGCCTTCATCGAACAGATTTATATTCAATATCAATCCAACCATGACCATGCCATCTTTCTTTATATCCAATATTTTTCTTCATTTAAATTATTCCTTCTGTTACAAGTTGTGCAACTACGTAGACCAGCGTTTCACAACCGCAGATCCCAGGGCTGTATGTGGCCCTCGATGGTCTTGCCCCTATAAATATAATAATTTTTTCTCTAATTGACTTGTGTTAAAAAAAAATCCCTAAAAAGATCCATGTTTCAGATCTCGCCTGCATATAAAAATGGTTGGGAACCACTGGCCTAGTTTATCTTCAGTTTCTCGGAGGTAGGTCAGTCTTGACCCAATGCCTATTTTTTACACAATAAATTAGTTCACCATAGATACTATTCTACTTTGCATAAGACTTTAGCTACATTGGTACTTCTGGATCTCATTTTTTAAGTATTCTAGTGTGTCAACATTTTATCAAAGTGATGATACCTTTTTCATTCATAATGTTACTTTGTAAATTGAAATCAAATGATTTTTAATATTCAAATTTTATCGTTAGCTGCAATATTTTAAGTAAAAATGTTCTTGTTCTGTACTTTACCAAATGTAATAACTTGTCCTGTACTTTTCCAGGTTTATAAGCTTAAAGATATAATTTCTCTTGCTTGTATTTTTCCATGTAATCCATCTTTTTTCCAGGCTATGCTATTATGTTAATTAATGTGTCAATTAATTTTTTCTTCTATATTTATCTTGAGGTCCAGCATCTTTTCTTTTCTTCATTTCTTCTTCATCCAATTAATTACCCCCTTATTATTATTATTATCCTTTTTTATTAATCCCAGTCTTCAGATTCAATTCTACCCTACCAATAATGAGTAACATTAAAATTAAAACATGCAAGTGATATTTATTATAAAAAATTGAGTGCTTGTTTTGTGTTAATATATAATTATTATATTGCAACAAATTACAACAAAAGACGCGCAAAAAATATAATGTCATAATTCATATTAAAAATGTATTAATTAATTCTAAATATAACGAATATTTTCAAGATGTAAAAAAACGTTTTATAAATTGCTAAAGAATAATAAGAACATCAATATAGGTGGTTGCAGGCCTAAATCAGCATTATATAGTTGTTCGTATACTGTTGAATCTGTTATTTTCAGTGTTAATTTTTTTGGGTGAGGATTTTAACTCTCATTTCAAGCGGATAGGCTTTTTAATGTGTTCTTATGATTTATATATATATATATATATATATATATATATATATATATATATATATATATATATATACATATATATACAGAGAAAGAGAGACATACATACATACAGACAGACATACAGACAGACATACAGACAGACAGACAGATAAACAGATAGACAGACAGACAGACAGACAGACAGACAGACAGACAGGTAGATAGATAGATAGATATTGATATGGGTATATACATTGTTATATCAATCTATCTATCTATCTACACACACACACAAACACACACACACACAAACACACACACACAAACACACACACACAAACACACACACACACACAAACACACACACACACAAACACACACACACACGAACACACACACACACACACAAACACACACACACAAACACACACACAACCACGTCTAGTTCTATTAATTCTACGATTTAGTCAGTGGTGTATTTGTCTGGTAGAGAATACACATTAGATCAAAAACAC
>NC_068988.1:14174736-14176296 GCF_001194135.2 Octopus bimaculoides | reverse complement strand
TATATATATATATATATATTGATCCAGCATGGCCGCTGTGAAAATGACTGAAACAAGTAAAAGACTAAAAGAATATAATATGTGCGTATATGTACTTTGTGCTTGTGTATGTTTGTATGTGCGTGTGTGTGTGCGTGTGTACATATATGTTTATTAAATGAAAGCTGATGCGAAAAAGGGGTAAAAAATAATACTCAATGCATATTTTAAAGTTTTATCATATCTCATCTAATCCCCTAAACATTAATCCCCTTTCATCTGAGTTTCACATTTCCGTTCTTTCACCTGCCGCGGATGTCAGAGCCAATGCAACCGATATATAAACTTCAGCGGCATTTTGCTTTAAGTACGCCATATAATCCTTCATGACAATTTTACCCTTTGCAATTTTCAGAAAATTCTTACAAATTTGTGTGCTACACACGAGAATTAATACGATTATACAGGAAAAAAATTATTTTGGTACGTGATTTAAGGGATATATAGCTGTTATTTTTAGCACATCCCACGACCATTTCATACCCTCCTCGTTTATTTACATTATTTACATTTGGCGGATATTTGTCCTCATCTTGTTTGTTGTTAACACAATGTTTCGGCTGATATACCCCCCAGCCTTCTTCAGGCTTCCTGGGGAAATTTCGAACCTGGGTTCTCATTCCTAAAGTATTTTTCGATGTTATTATTATTATTATTATTATTATTATTCAGTAGTTTTATTTTTATAACGTGCTTTCACTTCACGACCGAGCCCAGCTCTGTGTGCCCTGGGTATGTGCTGTGGTTTGCTGTGATGCTCTTATGGTTACTGTATTGAAAGTGTTTATTATTATTATTATTATTATTATTATTGTTGTTGTTAGCAACAAACAAGATGAGGACAAATACCCGTCAAATGTAAATAATGTAAATAATATACACAATTCTTCATCTCTCAAATATAGAACTGTACCCTCCTCGTTTGTTAGCCAGTTTTTTCAATATTTTTCTCCTTATAAATACATTTAACTGTCTTTCAGAAAAAAAAAAACACTTGATTCTGTATTAGTTCTTTAGACAGTCGTAAAAAAAAACATCTTGTTGTAGATGATATTTAGTCAAGATTTGTCGAAGTCAGGTAAATCCCAAACCTGGTAACTGCGAAACAAATTATTTAAGCCAAGCAAGAATCCCTTCGAAAATGAATATTCTGATTCTTATAGAATAGTCGTTCTTTTCGTTGGAAAAGTGAAATACTCATCATCGACACCGACGGATAACTCTTTTAGTTTATTTACTATAGCACATTGGCACGTTGGTACTTTGGCATTTTGGCACTTTGGCACCTTGGTACCTTGGCACGTTCATTGTATGATTGAATTTCTATATTCAGTTTATTTTCTTCGTCTGTCGAATGTAATTCTAAGACCTATCTATTTAAATGTGTGTATGTACGTATGTATGTGCGTATGTATGTATATATGTAAGTATGTATGTATGTATGTGTATGCATGTATGTATATGTATGTGGATATATATATGTATATACATGCATATATATATATATATATATATATATAT
>NC_068988.1:14171480-14173387 GCF_001194135.2 Octopus bimaculoides | reverse complement strand
ATATATATATATATATAGGCACAGAGAGAGAGAGAGAATGATCTAAATCTGATTATGCTGGTGCGATAATTTGCACAAAGCAGCAATCAGAAGCTCTAACATTGTATAAGGCTTCCCGTTAGATAGCACTTTTCTGTTTTAACACTAGGGAGACAGTAACATGTGATTATTTAATTAACAGCAGTTATGTGCAGCCAAAGTACGTTGTTTAGCAGATATTCGGACATTACCTTTAGAGTACAAGTGACCGAGTCTATGGTGTACTGGACAAACTGTTGCCCGGTGTAATGTATTAATCATAATTCGTGTCAACTCAGTGGTCAGTGACGTTGAAGGTGTTTGCGAGGTCAAGAGAGAAATCTCCCATCGGCTTAGTTTTCCAAATTGCAATTAAATACCGTAAGAGGTTAAAAAGTTAATCGTTTCTAATTTAGGTACCAGGTCAGAAGTTTTGAATTGAGGGATTTAGTTTGTATCATCTGTACTTGACGGCAAATTTATTCTATGGACCACGGAGGAATGAAAAGTAAAATTGATCTCAGCGAGATTTGAATTCAGAATGTGAAGAGCCTGGAGAAATGATAAAATACATTTTTGTATAACTCTTACTATTCTGCCAATTCATCGCTCTACATGGTTTCTTATTCAGGCACAAAGCCAGAAAATTTTTCTGGAAAAGGGGTTTTGGATTCGCTGATTACATCGCCCTCGGTATCTGATTGGTATTTTATTTTATCCTCCTCGGCACGATTTGAACTCAGAAATTAGAACAGCCAAAACAAATACCACGACAGAGTTTTATTCAGAGGATTTACCGATACTGTCAGTTCAATGTCTTTGGTAACTGCATGTAACGGCAGAATCTTCATCTGACCAAGGATTCATTTCTGCACAGTGGAGTTTTCGAATTTTGTCACAGAGGAAGTCAATTACTATAAACTGGAAATATATCTAACGAAGAGAAAATCCGTTGCTCATCCGCTTAACCCTGTTTTGATGTACTGAGGATAATGCAAGAAAATAATTGATGATTTTCTTTTCATCTTTCATTTCTTTGAGTTTTTGGTTGGCAACCATTTTAGGGTATAGCATTGAAAGGTTTTAGTACAACAAATCAACGCCATTACTTAATATTTAAGTCTGAATTTTTTTTCTGTCGGAGACTTATGCCGAACCGCTAAGTCAAACAACGGTTGTGAAGCAGTGGTGGGGTGGCAAACACCAACAAAATAACACACACACACATACACACACTAAGGCGGCGAGCTAGCAGAAACGTTAGCACGCAGGGCGAAATGCTTAGCCGTATTTCGTCTGCCGCTACGTTCTGAGTTCAAATTCCGCCGAGGTCGACTTTGCCTTTCATCCTTTCGGGGTCGATTAAATAAGTACCAGTTACGTACTGGGGTCGATATAATCGACTTAATCCGTTTGTCTGGCCTTGTTTGTCCCCTCTGTATGTAGCCCCTTGTGGGTAGTAAAAAATAACACATACACACACATAGACACACACACCACTCACACATATAATTACATAGATACATATATCCGACAGGCTTCCCACAGTTTTTGTCCGCCAAATTCATTGTCAAGGCATTGGCCGGCCGGGTGTTATTCAAGAAGACAGTTCTTCAAGGTACTCCTCAGTGAGTCTGAACCTGAAACCACGCGACAGCAAAGCAAGTTTCTGAACCACTCAGCCTAAAGATTCTTTTTTAAATCAGTTATAATCAATTACATTGTAGTGATTTAATGAATTATAATTTAGTAACCTAAAAAATATTCATTACCAGGTTCTCTATATTCAGTGTACCGATCCGTACTTGCCTCTATGTTTATCATGGAGAAGGCAACCTGAGTAATTCTTTCAATATATATATATATATATATATATATATATATACACA
>NC_068988.1:14171206-14171470 GCF_001194135.2 Octopus bimaculoides | reverse complement strand
TATATATATATATATATATATATATATATATATACACACGCAAGCATACATACATATACATATCGATCCATAGACAGATAGATAGATAGATAGATAGATAGATAGATAGATAGATAGATAGATAAATAGATAGATAGATAGATAGATAGATAGATAGATACTTGTTTCAGTCATTAGATTGTGGCCACGCAGGAAGTATTTCTAGTTGAATGAATCAATCCCAGTACTTATTTTTTAAACCAGGTATTTTTTTTATCGGTCAGT
>NC_068988.1:14166560-14169743 GCF_001194135.2 Octopus bimaculoides | reverse complement strand
GAATAAAGTATTTGTATTATGCAGCAACAAGACATACTTAAAGCTACCATAATGAGGTTTGTTGAAGGCGCAATGGCCCAGTGGTTAGGGCAGCGGACTCGCGGTCGGAGGATCGCAGTTTCGATTCCCAGACCGGGCGTTGCGTGTGTTTATTAAGCGAAAGCACCTAAAGCCCCACGAGGCTCCGGCATGGGGGTGGTGGCGACCCCTGTTGTACTCTTTCACCACAACTTTCTCTCACTCTTTCTTCTTGTTTCTTGAGTAACGCTGCGATGGACTGGCGTCCCGTCCAGCTGGGAGGGGAAACATATACGCCATAGAAACCGGGAAACCGGGCCCATGAGCCTGGCTAGGCTTTAAAAGGGTGCATGAAAAAAATAAATAAACGAAGTTTGTTATAATGGTTTCTAATTCTGTATCACATATGATGCACCAGACATATTCCCCAGGTGTTCCGTCCATGCATCATACAGATATATATTCCCAATTTTTTTCAACGACTTCGAGTAACTTAAGGCGCATGAAAGAAAGCTTTATATTAAATCAGAACATAAGAAACACGAACTAAGTGTAAGTCTGAAACGTTTAGGACAAACTTGTAAAAAAACCTTTAGGACAAACTTATAAAAAAAAAGCTTTTGGCACAGGCGAATGGTTAAATCTCGGAACATAAAGAACCGTAGCAAACACCGCAAGCCATTTTGTACATGGATCTCGGGAGTATAAAAACATGTAGAAATATTAGTGAGTGGGGAGACTCTTGGCGTGTTGTCGATACCTTTGCGCACGGTCATGTGTTGAGTGGGGAGATAAATCGCAACAGCCTGTAGTCAATATTGGAAGATCGCATGAAACTACAAATTCTGGTGACCACAAATTTATTCTGTGTTATCATATTGATGGAGAGGAGTAAATTAGACAGGTTCTTTTCATGTTTGGGGGTATTGACTATATATTCTTGTTATGTGTAGTGATTGTGCATTTGTAATGTTGAAGAGCTTAAGAATTGCACACCCCTATTCGCGTGTGGTTCTTGAGTCTCACTTCAAAATGTGTGAACAGGTATATATATATATATATATATATATATATATATATATATATATATACACATATATATATATACACACATATATATATATACATATATATACGTGTGTACAATATATCCATGTATCTATATATATAATTTTATTAACAATAACTCTATTATAACCACCAGATATAATCGCTTTTAAATGCAAATAACGTTGTTGAAGCGGAACGAATTCAAACAGCGCGTCCAAGCTTTCAATTTTGTCGCTCTCGTTTTCTTTCCATAAAAGCATGATATATGAAGCGTCAAGTATGTGTTATAGAATTATTAACAATTGGACGCAGAATGTGATTTGAGAGCTATTTCACTGTCCTTGAAGCATATCGTTCAACCATGTAGATGTTCCACCGTTGATTCGATATACAATGTTTATAAACCGTTGTCATCCGGTTTTTCCTTTTCATGTATATTTTCACTTCGGTTATTGTAATTAATTATAATCATAACTCAGTTGAGTCCGGCAGCAATACCGTTGAAAATTTAATGTTGCTTTTATGAAAGACCCTCATTGTTAAGTGTAGTGGAATGGTTTCGTTATGTTTTGTGGATGACGTTTGGGTGATTTTGCTAAGAATTGGAATGCAAACCAGCTTAGACAATCACCAAATATACAGTAACCATCCACTGGAGCATAACTCCACAAAGTAGAAGTATAACTCCACTGGAGTATAACTCCACTGGAGTATAACTCCACTGGAGTATAACTCCACTGGAGTGTAACTCCACTGGAGTATAACTCTATAGGAAACAAGTGTAGAAAACAAATGTATTTCAATAGAGTATGATTCCAAACTGCTTTATACTCTTTCTCCGTGTGGTACCAATTTACAGTTAGGTGTCATATTTGCTTGAACAGATCTTTAACCAAGTGCTTCAGTCACAACATCCAGTTTATCATTGGTCTTCTTTTAAATCAGACAGCAGATGCAGGACTAAATTAACCGATGCGGCTTTATTTTGAAATGGCATCATGTAATTTGAGAGAGATTTGATTGTTATTTCTAGAAACTCCAGTGGCAATCTAAACTCATTGAGGGGTCTTTTTTCAGATCAGACGCAAATATAGGACTTCATTATCCATTGTATCCATAATATTTCTGAAACAGGCTGAAGTAATTTGGGAGATATTTCACAAATATTTCTAGCAAATTGAATGGCCATCTAATGGCTCTCTCGGACAGAGTGCATTAACAGTGATAGAAGTTCGAACTGATAATACTCCGTCTGATCGATTTCCACTTCATCTAAATAACTATATATATAACTTGTTTGTTGAAAAATCAATAACGATTTCTTTATATCTCGCTGATATGAAAATTACTTTGTGGTTTTTACTTATATAACAATCGGTGACTAAAAAAATATTTCTTTTTTTTTTGCTATTAGAAATTCGATATATTGTGTTTTGGTACCAAAATTTTCAGTCACGTACTCCTGTTTGTGTTGTTACTATTGTTTTGTTGTTTAAGCTTATGTTAATCTGCTGAACCTTGATCTGCGATCATGGGGGTACCGAGGATGTCTTCTCGCCTCTTGAAACACAACATACGCACGCACACAAACATTTATGCTTGTTTTGATTCTTTCACATTGCATTTTACTTCATTTGGGTGTAGGTTTGCGACAACCAGTCACTGGTTCACTACGTTTATGAATATGAGAGCTAACGAGGGAGTGTCTGTGAAGTCCGGGGTGGGAGAAGAAAAACCATACGGGGTATTTTTAGTTGAAACCCAATAGTCTTTTCTTGTGTGCATCTCCACCGATTAACATCAACAAAAAGTGTGTGTGTATGTGTGTATATATATATATATTCAAATATGAATTAGAAGCAGTTCGAAGTATGTAAATAAAATCGAACACACATACACAAGGTGATATATTCTCAATGCGTCTGGTGTTAAAAACACCTGACAGTGCCTATGACTTACTTTCGGGGATTTTAACACCAGCTGCATTAAGAATATATTCTATTACGCCAACAAAATACAGCCGACTCATGAACTAATAACACACACACCTTGTGTATATGTGTTCGATTTTGTTTATATATATATATATATATATATATATATATATATATATAT
>NC_068988.1:14166015-14166536 GCF_001194135.2 Octopus bimaculoides | reverse complement strand
ATATTTACGTGCATATATGGGTATAGGACGTCACCAACAGTAAAGAACAATAAATACGAAAGCAAATGAGTTCGATACGCAAACAACGAGAGAAACAAATGGATAAGAGGACAAGTAACACAAAGAACGACCCTTCATCACTTGTCGGCTGTCTATCTACTCCTCATTTCGAGCATTGAATGACAATATAAGTCTTCGAAGGCAGTTGTTCTCATAAGTATCAAAATAAAATTTGGGATTTATGGACCGTCAAGGTTAGGAACAAAAAACAGGACGGTGAAGACATACAAGGAAACCGAACGAAAACAAACATGGAGGATTGTTAGACCAGAACGAGGGTAAAATCTTTTCTCTTGTCAAAGAAAATATTTCTCCAGCGTTCGCTATTTTACCCTCGTTCTGGTCTAATGACTCTCCATGGTTGTTTTCGTTCGGTTTCCTTGTATGTATCAGCTCTCCTGTTTTTGTTCCCAATATATGTATGTATATATATATATATATATATATATATATATATATAT
>NC_068988.1:14161601-14165899 GCF_001194135.2 Octopus bimaculoides | reverse complement strand
TATATATATGTATATATGTATATATATACATATACATGTATATATATATATGTGTGTTGTATCTGTGTGTGCGTATACACGTGTAAAGAAGAAGCTAGACCAGTTGAAATAGTTGAAATAATTGTGGTTTCTGTAGCAATTTCGCTTTCAGATTTAGGTTGCTAGTCTCAAGTTAGCCTCTTTAAGATTGAGGTGAGTTGGATCGCCTTTCGTCTGGTCTCGACCTTTCGCTCAGTCTGGTATGGGTGACCGGGCCAAGAGCCTAAAATGTCACCAGCATTGCCCTCTGGATCATGGAACCATGTAAGACCCTCGACCGCTTCGAGGTAGCGATCCTTCTGAGGAAAGAGGAAAGTTGGACGATCAAAGAAGACCTAGAAAGTAGGTGTGGAAGAAGAAGCAAAAGCAATCAGTCTCTCATGGTCTGAAATCAAGGCGGTAACCCCAAATTTTGTCCATTGGAAGGAAATCATCACAGTCCTACACTCCCTACAGAATAATGTAGACTAACCATAACCACGCGTGCACAAACATGCACACACACACACACACACACACACGCGCGCGCACACGCATATACATACATACATGCATATGTGTGTGTGTGTGTGTGTGTGTGTGTCGAAGGTTTCGGAACATTTTCCGTCTAACCACAAGACATCACAGCATTGGTCAATCAAGCCAGTGCTCTTGCTTACACCACAAAATATATCGCGCAGTGGGATCGAGCGCAAAATCACGAGATCACCAAAGCAAACATCTGAACCGCCCAATTACATTTGCACCATAGAGGATCTGATTTGTTGATTCGTCTTCTTAAGAGAATTCATTCTTTCACTGTCGTTCGCTTCATTAAGACGTCTTTCTATTCCAGGAGTTTCTTGACCCGAACTTCTCTCTTGTAGAAATGAATTTTCTCTCGTTTCCGAGATAATTCATTTAAATCTTTTGTTCATCGTTTAATGATTCTTAAAACAGCTTCTCATTAGATGTTTTATTTATTCATTCATTTATTCGTTTTATGTTTGTTTTTCCTTGCTTTTTGTTTTATAATTTCCAACATACAAAGAGGTTGTTTGAGGCCTGCTCTATCGCTGGTTGTATGCTATGTTCTGAGAATCTTCTTTAGAAAAATCAACACGAAAGAAAAAAAAAGCCTGCAACCTGGTGGTGGTGGAGTGGGGTTATTCAATCACATTGACTCCAGTAGTTGGCTGGTACTTTATTTTATCCATCCCTAAAAAATGAAAGTCAAGGTTGACTTCCGTGGCATTTGAGCTCAGAACGTAAAACCGAAATAAATGCCGTTAAGCATTCTCTCCGGCGCGTTAATGATTCTGCCAGCTAATAATATTAATAATAATTATTATTATTTCTACTAAAGGTACAAGGCCTGAAATTTGTGGTGAGGGGGCTAGTCCAGCACATCGACGTCAGTGTTATTTAATTTATCGACCCTGAAAGACTGAAAGGCAAGGTCGACTTCGGCAGAATTTGAAATCAGATGTAGCGATAGCGGAAATACCATTAAGCATTTCGCCCGGAATCCTAACGATTCTTCCAGCTCACCATCTTAATAATAATAATAATAATAATAATAATAATAATAATAATAATAATAATAATCCTTTCTACTATAGGCACGATTCAAGAAACTTGGGTGAAGGGGTCATTCGATTACATCGACCCCAGTACTTGACTGGTACTTGTTTAATCGACCCGAATAGTTGAAAGGTAAAGTCGACCTGGGCCTAATTTGAACTCAGAACGTAAGGACGAACGAAATACCGCTAAGCATTTTTTCCAGCGTGTTAACGATTCTGCTAGCTCACCGCCTTCGCCACCTTCACCACAATAATAATAATAATAATAATAATAATAATAATAATAATAATAATAATAATAATAATAATAATGTCTCTAAGGAACAGCAAAGATTATCAGGAGGGTCCTAAGCACTTGTAAAACTACTGAAAGCTTGTGAATACCTAAGGTTACATGTAGTAACTTGCTACCCACATAAATCCTACCGGGAATAAGACCAAACCTGAGCCAAACCATAATAATAATAATAATAATAATAATAATAATAATAATAATAATAATAATAATAATAATGATAATAATAATGATGATGATAATAATAATATGGCTGTGATGCATGTCTTGTGTACCCTTATCAGACGGGTAGTTACGATGGGTATACTGGGCTTCGTATATTTTACCCCAGTGACTTTGATAGCATGCACTGCTCTCTCACTCAATAATAATAATGATATTTCCTTGTTCAACTGGTACTTAACGTATGGACCCCGAAAGGATGGAAGCCAAAGTCGATCACATTGGAGTTTGAACTGAAAGGCTTAAAAACCAGGAGAAATATCGTTAAGCATTTTATATGACGTGCATACATGGCTTCTAGGATCGTGTCTTCAGTCTTCCTCTTTCATTTCATCTTTTTCTTAGTTGTCTAGAAGAAATCCATGTGGTATGTATTTGTACCAGTGATTGATTTGTAGTCTCTCTCTCCTCTTCCTTCTGCCTGCTACTGACACGTAACCCGTAGTCGGCCTGCTTTTCCTTTTCTCTTTTTTACACCGGTCGTTGAAGCAACGAGTCGTAAATTCTCTAGTCTCCACTTCAACCTGTTTCGCTATCTAATGCCCGTCTGTTTCCAATCTTTTAGGATTTTCTTCTGAGCGTTACCCATACTTCGTCTTTGTTTAGCTTTGAGGCTACATTATGTCTTGTTTTTATTTCGCTTTGTCCTTCGTCCGTCCACTGACTGTCTCGTCTTGAATTATATTTATTAATTTTCATATGTCCACTTCTATATCGCTTGTTATCCATGTGTAGTTTTCTGTTCTCGGTCTCATATCCCTGCAGTTTTTGCAGGTGCCACCAGCTAGGAAGTAATATTATCGTTTATGACACGAAATTGCATAAGACCTACTGATGAGGAATTGGGGACCTTCTGTATCTGTTTTCCGATCGTCTGTGCATTTACTATATGTTGTTATTTTTTTAAAATTTGCCATTCTGTGTGTCTGCTTTTCGTTTCCGCATTTACTATACATTTTTTAACTTATTAATCAACGAACGCAACGCACCTTGGTTTTATTCACAGTAAGATATACAATACAAACACACACATACACATCAATACATACACATATGCATACATAGATACATATACACACATATACATATGTATACAACCATCATCATGAAGATTGTCGTAATCATCAAAGTATTCAACAAGAGCCAATCAGAAATCTGTGTGTGGTCAGAGACAATACTGTAGGAAGAACTTCTCATTGGTCTGTACAGCTTCAAGATATATACCGAGAAGATGACGAGAAAGTCATGACTGGAACGCCTCTGGTCATGCATGTACTTGATCAGAGTAGAGTTGATGTTAAACAACAGTATCATCATCATCATCATCATCATAAATCATCATCATCATCATCATCATCATCATCATCATCATCATCATCCTCATCATAATCCCCATCGTCGCCGTCGTCGTCGTCATCATCGTCATTTGCAGCAAGAAGAACGACACTTCCACGACCACTACTACTATAACCGCCACCACCACCACCACCACATCCAACACAACAGCAGCAGCATAGCTACCACCACCGCCTCCATACAGCTATAGCAACATCAGCAGAATCTTCGTCATTGTAATCATCACGATCCTGCTGTTTGTTGTCTTCTTCTTTCTCTTCTTAGGTGCGTCTCTGCGTGTATATATTTACATACACATGTTACATACATTTACGTTAACACACACACTACAAAACACATATTTATATGCACATGTATACATATGTGTGTGTGCGTGTGTGTGTTTGTCCTTCATAAAAAATCCCCGATAATCCGTGATGTTCACATGTTTTTCCATTATAGACATACTTCAAATGCAATGAATTCACATATCTAACAACCTATTCATTGACTCCTTCTTTATCTATTTATCCGTTTGTTGGTATGTCTATCTGTCTATCTATCTGTCCGGCAGTCTGTCGGTATGTCTGTCTGTATGTCCGTCTCTTTGTATGTTCTCTGGATGAGTGATGTATGAATAGTTGCTTGATGAATCTAGATATCAGTCTTACAACTCGCCTGTCTGTTTCCATATTCTCTCTCGCTCTTTCCGTTTGTGTGTCTCTATCGCTGCACCTGTCTCTCTATCAGCCTCTCTGCCTACCACCCTCTCCCCCTCCTCTCTCTCTCTCTATCTCTCTCTTTCTCTCTCTCTCTCTCTCTCTCTCTCTCTCTCTCTCTCT
>NC_068988.1:14159171-14160411 GCF_001194135.2 Octopus bimaculoides | reverse complement strand
TGTGTGTGTGTGTGTGTGTGTGTGTGTGTGTGTGTGTGTGTGTGTGTGTGTGTGTTTGTATATGTGTGTGCGTGTGTGTGTGAATGTGTTCATGTATGTATGTATTTAATACGATTACACACTGTCACGATGCATCTCGACTTTGACTCTGCCAGATGTTGGACTCGAACAAGGCACCTCGGAGTCCGGAGCCAACATGTCAACTATTAGATTTCATCTGCCTCTATGTAGCAATTTCCCGCTCGCACACTCCACGCCGATTCACATTCGCCGATACAGTCGTAAACATATTTATAAATACATACACACACAAACACAACATACACGCACACACACGCACACATACACTCATACACATATATGTGTTTGTGTATTTATATAGCTTCGTACGCATACACACACATACACATACACACACCACACATGCACATGCACACACACACACACACACGTGCACATTCATATATATATATATTTACGCATGTATATAACTTGGCACACTCATACATACACACAGACACATAGACAGACAACCACTACACACACGCACGCGCACACACATATGCACACACACAGACGCACACACATACACACATATATATATACAGATGCACCTATCTACATGAATACATACCCACACATAGTGACAGCTCTCATGTATGCCCACGGACAAAAGGATGAAACCTTTTGATGAACACAATAGAAAATAAGATTAAATATATTCATAAGAATATTTATGTATTTATAAATAATATAATGCATGTTTGTGTATGTACATGTATTTGTATTTATTTATGTTTATGCATGTATGTATCCATATGTGTGTATGTATATGTCTGTCAAAGCTATTTTGATGTTGTCTGTGTACGTGTTAGTCACAATACATTAATACAATAAAATAGCGCATCGAACGAAGGAATTTTGCGTTTTCTTTCTTTCCTCTTTTATATCCTTAGAAAATGCAAAAGAATTAAGAAATAAAAGCGTCGGCACTTTGCTGTGATTATAGAGCCGTCACTTGCATATATTTGACGCGTTTCCATCTTACAATTTTTCTCCCCTCGGAATCATACCGACGCTTTAATTTTCTTAATGTCATACACGCAGTCTGCGTTTATAGACTGCCAGATAGATAGATAGATAGATAGATAGATAGATAGATAGATAGATAGATAGATAGATAGATAGATAGATATATATGTATATAGACATATGCATACATACATATATATATATATAT
>NC_068988.1:14151152-14158708 GCF_001194135.2 Octopus bimaculoides | reverse complement strand
TATATATATATATATATATATATATATATATATATTCAATCGCGCATATATTTATATCGGTAGATAGATAGATAGACAGATAGATAGATAGATAGACAGATAGATAGATAGATAGAGAGAGAGAGAGAGAGAGAGAGAGAGAGAGAGAGAATGAGTGAGAGAGAAAAGAGAGAGAAATGATAGATAGATCGATGGATAGATAAATAAATAGATGCACAGTTAGAGGGAGAAATGTTAATGATTATTTTTGTGTTTACGTTCTATAAACAAACGTTAATTGTAGGATCACAGAATAATATATATATATATATATATATGTGTGTGTGTGTGTGTTTGTGTGTGTGTGTGTGTGTTTGTGTGTCACTGTGAGTGATTGCGTGCGAATGTCTGTTTATGCATTAGTAGTGTTGTAATTCACGTATGTGTTTGAGTGTGTATGTGTATATGTGCGGTGTGTGGATCTAAATATATATATGCATGCATCTAAAAATATACATGTATGTATGTATGTATGCATTTTAGTATTTCCGTATGGGTGTGTGCGTTGAATCAAAAGAAAGAATGTATGCGGTACATACATTAGACTTTATTCACCTATTTGTTTGAAGATGTTGCTCATCTGATACGGAACAGTCGTAAGATTGATCGTGCATCTACAAGTAGGCCTTAACTACCACCGTTAGGCATCAGCTGATATTTTTCTTATGGTTTCGTTAGATGAAAAATAGCAATTGCCATTAACCCTTCTTTGTCTCCTTGACTGGTGACTGCACGGTAGACAGTTCTCTTCAAACCAGTGATAATTGGTGGGGACGGGTGGAGGAAGAAGTTAAAGTACTTAACATCCAGAAACTGGCTGAAATATTTGGTGTAAGTTATTTCTTGAGCGTGACTAAGCTATTTACATTTTTTGTACTACAAGCTCAACGCGTCTCAGATATAAAGAGTATACGTGACGTGGCTGTGTGGTAAGAAGTTTGCTACCCAACTACATGGTTCTGTGTTCAGTCCCACTGCACGGAACCTTTGGCAAATGTATTCTTCTATAGCCTCGGTCCAACTAAAGTATTGAGTGGATTTGGTGGAAGGAAACTGAAAGAAGACCTCATATGTGTGTGTGTATGTGTGTGTATGTTTGTCCACCACCACTGTTTGACAACCGGTGTAGGTTTGTTTACGTCAATGTATGTGAGTGGTTCGGCAATAGATGTCATAGTGATCACATGCTCCAGTGCAAGTACTGGCCAACTCGATCATGCCTGGTTTTTGGTTGCTTGGTTCTGTGGGCACAAGAACTAACCAACGGCCAACAGTGTGGTCAACGCTCTCAATTCTGTCATGGCAGAGTCTACAACTTGAGTCCTTTCCATTGTGCGTGACATTAGCTTGATAGTTCCGGGTTAGGAGACTCTGATCGTCTGCATCTATGGTAAATCCTTCTATTTCAATTTTCAAACCAGTGGTCCACAGCCACTGATGGGTGCTTCTCATATCAACCTCAGTTTCCCCAGCTCATTTCGGGCATTGGCCAATCCATGTTTTTTTTTCTTGCCTCTGTTTCGACATTCTTTCAAGTTTTCCTGTTTGGATTTTTGTCTTACACCTTTTTGCTGCCTTAGTGGTTGGTATGTACTCTTTATCATTATCATAATCAAGATTATCATTATGTACTCTTATTTTTATCACTACAGTTGTATCCGCACTACAGTTGTATCCGCACCCAGTTCTGTTTAGCATATCAGATAAAGGGTCAGGACCAAGCAGAAAAGAAGTGGAGAGAGCGTGTCTCCCTGGAATATTCCTCTTCTAATGGCAATGGCTTTGGTTTTTATGAGTCTCTATCTTGTTTGGAGCTGTAGCACTGTTTGCCATTTATTCATGGAATGTGTTATATATTTTATGATTATTGGTGCTATTATTATTATCATAATTATTATTATTTGTGGGTACTTACTGTTAATACAGGGGAGGTACGCGAGTCAAAATATATTAAATATGTATTAAATGTATTAATAGAATAAAAATACTTTTTTCTTTATCCTTTAAGAATTAATAAATAAAATTAATTCTTATACACACATACGCGCGCACACACACATATTTATGAACTTACATACACACACACACACACACACACACACACACATATATATATATATATAGTTTCAATATGGACAGATAAACTTTTAACAAATATATCTACTTTGTATTCAACTAACTAAACGACCTGTCAATATTTTTAATGGAAAACAGTTAGTGAGAGTACTTTAGCACTTAATTGCGTTTGGTGCAGATGTCGGGAGGACAGGCAGGGGGATGAATACGATTCACTGGCAATTATTATGATTATTATTATTATTGCTATTATTAGTAGTAGTATTAAGGCGGCGCCCTGGCAGAAATGTTCGCACGCCGGACAAAATGCTTATGTTGTTCTTTCTAACGACATAATGATTCTGTCAGCACATGAATTAATAACGGTTCCAAATTTTTGGTACACGGCCAACAGTTTTTAAAGGGAGGGAGAAGTTGATTGCATTGACGCCAGTACTCAACTGGTACTTATTCTATAAACCCCGAAAGGATGTAAAGCAAAGTCGACCACGGCGGAATTTGAACGCAGAACATAAGGCTGGACGAAAAGCCTCTCAGGTCTTTGCCCAGCGTGCTAACGACTCTGCCAGCTCACAGCCTTGTGATATGAATTGATAATCCCTTCTACTATAGACACAAGGTTTGAAATTTTAGTGGCGGGGCGGAATAGTCGATTACATCCACCCCCATTGTCACACTGGTACTTAATTTGTCGACCTCCGAAAGGATGAAAATCCAAAGTCAAGCACGGTGGAATTTGAACTCGCCGCTAATAATAATAACCCTTTCTGCTATAAGTACAAGTTCTGAAATTTTGGAGGGGAGGGGGACTCATCGGTTACTTGGACACTGTACTCAATATGTGCTTATTTCATCGATCCCTAAAGAACGAATGTCTAAGTCGACCGTGGCATTATTTGAACTCACGAAGGCGGCGAGTTGGCAGAATCGTTGGTACACCGGAGTTCAAATTTTGTGATCGATAAATTAAGTACCAGTGTAATCGATTAGTTCCCCTCTTTCAAATTTCTGGTCTTGGGCCTATAGCAGAAAGGACTATTTGAACTCATGACGTAAAAGTAGTCGAAATGCTTCCAAGCATTTTCTCGGCCATGCAAACGATTCTGCCAGCGCGCCCCCTTTGCCGGCTTCTTGCCCCTCTCCGAATCGCTGTTGAATCAAACGTAGCCAATACGAAAGAAGATAAAATTAGCGGAAACTTCCGGATTTACCAGACTGATTAATCAAACGATTTATGCTTCACCTAATTAAGACACAGATTTTCGACACGATCTCTCTCTCTCTCTCTCTTTCTCCTGTTTTTCTTCTACTTTACTCGATTCTGTATTGTCTTCTCACTTTTTCTCTTTCTATCTCTTCAGTCTTTGTTCTTTTTATATTATCTCTGCCGCTTCTCTCTCTCTCTCTCTCTCTCTCTCTCTCTCTCTCTCTCTCTCTCTCTCTCTCTCTTGTTTCCTACCTTCAATTCTTATTATAAATACACACGTTACTCTTTCTTTTCGTCAATCCTCCATGTTTCTTCTTACTCATTGTCTTTCTCTCCTATCTTCCTCTCTTTCACTCCAACTCTCCTTGTCCCTCTTTCTACTGCTTCCCCTCTCTTTCTTTCCTTTCTCTCTCCCCCTCTCACCCCTCTCTCTCTCCCTTTCCTTCTCCCTCTGCCCACCTATTTCTTCTCGTTCCTTTTAACATTCTTTACGTTTACATCTGCTTCTCACACATCTCTCGGTTTTACTTCTCTATCTCACTCCGTACATCACCCACCACATGCAAACACATGCAGAACGATGCACACATATACACATGCACACACACACACATACACACACAAACAAATTCAGAGAAGGACAGACACACATACACAAACATATACAATCTCGCCCTCTCTCCCCCGCTTAATACATTTTCAATATTATTTCTGTTTCTATGACATTAACTTCATTGCATGATCGCATTAGCTGGATCAGTCGCGAACAATGGTAAATTTCCAATAGACAAAGTGCCATGTCAACAATTGAAGACTCGTTAACCACACATCCCATCACATCTACCGTGCTTTGTACAGAACTATTTGACAGAAGAAAAATAAATCCCAGCTAATCTTGTAATCACTATGAAATAATACGATCTGTAAAGCCAGTGGATTTTTGATCAGTTGTTGTTGTTGCTTAGTCCCGGGTAAGTCTTGACGGAGCCGACCTTTAATCAAAGGTATTTCAGTCGCCCTCATTCAGTCTTTCTTGTCGGAAATTCTGGTGGCAAGGATTAGACACTTTGTCTATACTTACAGAAGTACTGTACGAGAGTGATTTAGCTACTAGTTCGAGCAACAACGTAAATTTTCTCTGACTGACTTGATAACAGAGAATTTACAGAAACGGGAACGTGGCCATTTCTGACTCGAGATATTTCTACGATATAAATAATCAATAAAATATTTTTCTCTTTTTTTTTTTTTTTTTTAATAAGCACCAACTTGATCAATAATTATAAATTAGAGATAATCTTTGAGTGAAGCAAGGATATTTATGATGACTATTATTGACACGTTTGGAAGGTGGTGAGCTGGAAAAATCGATAAGCATGCCGGACAGAGTGTTTATTTGCATTTCTCCCAGGTTTACGTGCTGAGTTCAAATTTCGCCGCAGGTCGACTTTGCCTTTCATCTTTTCAATGTCACTAAAATAAGCACCAGTCAAGAACTGGAATCGACTACCCCTCCTCTAAAATTTCAAGCCTTTTGCCTGCTTTGCAAAGGATTATTGACTCGATGATTTGTTTTCGGTATCCATTTGTAGAGCAAGAAACGAGAGGTAAATCTCCTATCGATAAGTTTCGTCCCGAATTTTTTTAAATACGATGTAAAGCTTTAGAAAATACATAGTAATGCTTTGGTCTCTTGAAAGGTGCGTTATTTATAATTTTCATTACCCATAAATGTTTTATTCATGAATAATCGTTTCTACTGTAGGCCCAAGGCCCGATATCTTTTTGTCGGGGAGGTGGGGGGCCAGTCGATTAGATCGACCCCAGTACGCAACTAGTACTTAAATTATCGACCCAGAAACGGTGAAAGGCCAGGTCGACCTCGGCGGAATTTGAACTAGACGGAAGAAATACTGCAAATACCGCTAAGCATTTCGCCCGGCGGGCTAACTTTTCTTCCAGCCCGCCGCCTTGAATAATCTTTTTTTCTACTCTAGGCACAAGACCCGAAATTTTGCGGGAGGGAGCCAGTCGATTAGATCGACCCCAATACGCAATTAGTACTTAATTTGTCGACCCCGAAAGGATGAAAGGCAAAGACGACCGCGACGGAATTTGAACTCAGAACGTAAAGACAGACGAAATAGCGCTAAGCATTTCGCCCGGCGTGCTAACCACTCTGCCAGCTCGCCGCCTTGTTTTATTTCGGAATAATGTTAAAGACAGCACATGAAGATATATATAGTACTAGAGGTAGTGGCGACAACTGAAGTTCTAGCCCTAGAGTCAAATGAATGACTAAGGGATAATTAATTCAATCGCAAAAGGTCTGAATGGAATTATCCCTTAGTCACCACTACTTTTAAGAATTCTGGAGGCTGGTACAAATCAATGGAATTAGTTTGAGATCAAATAACTGAAGATGATAAATGGCTAGGGCATAGAGAATTCAAAGGAATACTGGTCCCTAGATATGTGTAATATACGTCAACCATGTTGTGGACAGGCCTTGATCTCCAGTGAATCAGTCCACCGAGTCTAAGGGTTAAAAAAAGTGGCTTGGGTGCCAAGGTTGAACTCGAGAGAGAAGAATACTAGCAGATTAAACTGTAAATTAACGACCAGAAGGCCAGGACAGAACAGTACTGTCTGTTTACCTAGATAAAAATCATGAGTCTTCAAAAGTTTTATAATACAGGTAACAACACAAATAGAAAACATACTAAGTTTTGTGTAAGAAAGGAAGACAACGTTTTCCGATCGTCAATACCAGTAGACATGGTACATAAGGATAGATAGGTAGATAGATAGATAGATAGATAGATAGATAGATAGATAGATAGATAGATAGATAGATAGATAGATAGATAGATAGACAGACGGGTAGACAGACAGATAGATATAGTGATAGATGATAGATAGATAGATAGATAGATAGATAGATAGATAGACAGACAGACAGGCTTTTACTTTCAAGTTAATACCATTTTAATAGATCAATGATCAAATGCATTCCAGTCTTGCCCGTTCCGTCTATTGCGGCGTATGTCTCCAATCAGACTTTTGCGATTGAATGAAGTATGAAGGCCTGTGTCCCCAAAGGACTTCAGACAGACAGACAGATAGACAAATAGACAACCAGGCAGGCAGGCAGGCAGATAGAGAGAGAGAGAGAGAGAGAGAGAGAGAGAAAGAGGGGGGTAATTAAAACAGGGTAGATATTAACTTGTATCTCTAATGTGTCACTAAGCCGAACATATTGCTCGTTCTTCTCAGTGAAATGAATAAACTTAAAGCTGCAGTCTTATAAATTTCACATCAAGTCTACAGTACTGATAGCATAAAGCAATGACTTTTACAACCTCACGACAGCTACCAGAAGATAAATAGATTTAGGTTTTAGTTTCAAGTTAATACCATTTTAATAGATCAACACTCAAATGCATTCCAGTCTTGGCCATTTCGTCTTTTGCAGCGTATGTCTCCATTCAGACCTTTTGCGATTGAATGAAATATGAAGGCCTGTGTCCCCAGAGTACTTCAGTTGTATTCTCAATTAAATATGAATACACACACATATACACATATGTGTGTATATATATATATATATATATATGCATAAATATATACGCATGTATGTGTGTATGCATATATGTGTATATATATACATCTATGAATATATATATATACATAGATATATATATTTATGCATATATATATATATATATACATATATATATATATACATATATATGCATATATATATACATATATATGTGTGTATGTGTGTGTGTGTGAACAAAAAGGGATTAATAAAGGATTAGGAATCCAGACGAAATACTTTCTAAGCTCTCTGCAGCTAAGTATACATAAGGCTAATAGAATGTTTTGTGATTGGTATTGTACTCCAGGTAATCCGAAATCAAAGTAAATCGTGAATCAAATTTCTGAATCCACGGTTCCATTACCCAATTGAGATGGCATCTATTTACAGAGTGACGCATAAAATAGACAAAAATAATGAGTTAAAAACATTCCTTCATTCGTTACAGGTTTGCCACTGTTTTAGTTATGCGTGCAGGTAAGTGTTTAGCGAAAGCGCTCACACACTAGAAAAAAACTTCTTCCGAAAAATGTTAGTAACATCCTCATAACAGATTTTATAACATTTTTTAAAATATATTTTTATTAAATAACCTTTACACTTAAAAGAAAAGGTGTATTAATTTCAAAT
>NC_068988.1:14144337-14145049 GCF_001194135.2 Octopus bimaculoides | reverse complement strand
GTATATATATATATAAATATATACAAGAAATGAGGGCAGGGAATCGTCAATTAATAATAGAATTAACAATTAACAATTTTGCCAAGTAGTTCAGTATGAAAAAAAACCTTTATCGGTAAGACCATTTATCATCATAAATATAAGGGATTAGCAATTGAGTTGCTTCTCCAACATACTGAAAATTCAGAAATAGCAGTCAAAGAACTGGGCTGAAGATTGGAATAGTGAAATTTTCATTCACTTAACCATGAAACGATTCGTACCCAATTAACAAAAGACTTGTTTTGTTTGTGCTTTTCCCTCCGGTTTTTTGTTCTATGTGTGCCATAAATATCGCCATCCGTTTTGGAGAAAAATTTGTAGTTTAGAATCAGTAGTTCTTTGACTGCTATTTCTGAATTTTCAGTATGTTGGAGAAGCAACTCAATTGCTAATCCCTTATATTTATGATATATAAATATATATATATATATATATATGGTTGGTCGGTAACGTATTTTTCTGCAATGTATGGGTAATTTATCCTGCTCACACTATTCTATTAGCATTATCACGCGTTTGAGAATAAAAAAAATATTATTTCTGTATTTTCCAATATATCTCAACGCTTCTAAAACAAATTCTGTTTAGTTTCATCGTATGTTTTATATACATACATATGTGTGTGTGTGTGTGTGTGTGTGTGTGTGTGTGTGTGTGTGTGTGTGTGTGT
>NC_068988.1:14141589-14144314 GCF_001194135.2 Octopus bimaculoides | reverse complement strand
GTATATATATATATATATATATATATATATATATATTTATTATTTATTTATATATATATATACACACATATATATACACATTTACAGACATATACATACCTACATGCATACATACATATATACATATGTACATAAATACATATTGTGGAGTTATTGCAATAAATAGTGAGGATGATGATGACGAAATATAAAAGTATAGAATAAATAACAGAGGGGAAAAGATGACCTACCATTGTACAATTGTCGATACAATCAGCTTAGTGGTGAAGGAGAGTATTTATTAGAAGTTGGTGTGAAATCGAATAAGAAAGAGTAAGGCGTATATAAGCAATTGATTGAAAGTAGATAGAAAATGCTGGGAAGAGAAGTGAATTGTCGTTAGTGAGAAATGAGAAGTTCTAGACAGAATGAATGTATTTGTTAAAACGAAAAGTAAGGTTTATGCTTAAATGATTGACTATTTAGAGAGAGGAACAGAGAAAAGGGTTGTGTTGAATAATAAAAATAGAAATGAAAATAAGATTTAATATAAATAGAAGCAGACTGAATAGACAAAGAAAGATGTGAAGGAGGAGACGACAATGACGACGACGACGACGAAGAAGAAGAAGAAGAAGAAGAAGAAGAAGAAGAAGAAGAAGAAGAAGAAGAAGAAGAAGGAGGAGGAGGAGGAGGAGGAGGAGGAGGAGAAGAAGAAGAAGAAGAAGAAGAAGAAGAAGAAGAAGAAGGAGAAGAAGAAGAAGAAGAAGAAGAAGAAGAAGAAGAAGAAGAAGAAGAAGAAGAAGAAGAAGAGACACTGTTGACCTTTATCTAAATTAAAAACGAATATTGGTAAATAATAAATTTAAAAGTTACACACGATTCTAATGAGGAATACTAGCTAAATTTTCGAATTTGCAGTTGGAATCTGAGTCCAAATTCTGATAACATTCATCATTCACTGCGATTTACATTTGCAGTACACTTAACTACAGATTGCGGAAGAAAGCATCGCTGGAAAGAGTGGAGAGGATGTATATTCGTGATTACGGAATACAAGAGGTAGGAAAGACATTCATCATAGCAATATAACGAAGACATGAGAGAAAATAGAAAAATTGCTGGGAGGAAGCAAGTCATTTATATTGACAGTACGTGGATGGCAGCTGATCGTTGTTTAAATAAATAAAATACAATATAATAAAGTGAAAATGTGCGCAAGACAATCAGTAGACAAATTTGAGTTGTTTTACCAATAGCGAGAAAACACGCAAGAAGACAAGACAGTTTTCTAATAGATTTCAGTCTTCTGTAGAACACCTTTGAAGGCGATTTAGCTACTGGAGAGCTTCTGACACAAATGCGTGTTACGAAAGAAAAGTTCTACATCCTTTATCCATAGGATAGGATATTAATAAAGTTGTAATAAACTTGGAGAAAAACCGAAGAATTTTAAAGAAATTCAACCTGAAAATGTCTGGAAGAAGAATCAATTTGCTTTTGTGACAACATTTCGAAATTTGCTAATTTACTGAATTTATGAAGCTAATGGGACGCGTATATATCTTTTATTTTTTGGTATATATCTTTTATCTTTCACTTATTTTTAGTTATTAGGCTGCGGTTATGCTGGAGCACCGCTTTGAAGAATCGACCCTAGTGCTTTTTTTAAGTCTCGTACTTATTCTACCGGTATCGTTTGCCGAACCGCTGCTTTACGGAGGCGTAAACACACAAACACCGGTTGTCAAGTGGTAGTGTGGGACAAATACAGAAACTCAACACACACAAACACACATACACACACGCACACGCACATACATATATATATATATATATATATATAATATATGGGACGGGCTTCTTTCAGTTTCCGTTTACCAAATCCAGACTTTGGTAGAAGATACTTGTCCAAGGTATCACGCAGTGTGACTGAACCCTGAAGCATGTTGTTGGGAAGCAAGCTTCTTAACACATAGCCCGAACTATCCAAGTGAAATATACACGCAATTAGTAACTGGTGCGTTGGAAATCTATAAGCCAACGACGCTAATGTTCACAATTGCTATATAACAACAGCAAGAACAACACCAGCATCAGTAACAATAATGGTTTCAAATTTTGGCTCAAGGCTAGCAAGTTCGAGTGGGTCCTAAGTCGATTACAGCTACCCCAGGCTTCAGCTGGTTCTTAATTTATCGATCCCCGAAAGGATGAAATGCAAAATCGACCTCGGCGAAATTTGAACTCAGAGCGTGAAGATGGAGGAAATGCTGCTAAGCATTTTGAACGGTGTTCTAACGATTCTGCCAGCTCGCCGCCTTAACAATAACAACATCAATGTGAAAGAAGAAGAAAAAATAAATAACTATGACGATTTAAAGTGGGAAATACGAAGGTTGTGGTCAATGAAGAGAATAAATGTGATACCAATAGTAACTGGTGCACTTGGAAGTATCAGCTCTCAACGACGAGCATGGCTATAAAAGATTGCTGCAAGTGAGAAGGTAGAACACCTACAAAAATCAACGTTGCTTGGAACTGCGAGAATTCTTCGCAGGGTTTTTTGAAGCAAGACCAGTAAACAAGTGGCACCTTAGTCTGCTGGCAGTGGACAGCTGATACTTTCTATCATACCCAGCAAAATAAGCTGTGAGTTTTCATACAATAATAATAATAATAATAATAATAATAATAATAATAATAATAATAATAATAATAATAATAATAATAATAATAATAATAA
>NC_068988.1:14138164-14141360 GCF_001194135.2 Octopus bimaculoides | reverse complement strand
GCACACATTCTACGCAAAACACTTTCAATACAGTAAACATAAGAGCACCACAGCAAACCACAGCACATACCCAAGGCGCACAGAGCTGCGCTCGGTAGTGAAGTGAAAGCACGTTATAAAAATAAAACTACAGAACAATAATAATAATAATAATAATAATAATAATAATAATAATAATAATAATAATAATAATAATAATAATAATCCTTTCTGTTATAGGCACAAAGCCTGAAATTTTGAGGGAGGGAATTAGTCGAGTACTTCGACCCCAGTGCTCGACCGATACTTTTTTTATTTCTACAAGAACAAAATAATAATAATCTTTTCTACTGAAAGTATAAGGCCTGGAATTTGTTGGATGGGGCCTAGTCGATTACATCAACCCCAGCGTTTCACTGACACTTAATTCATCGACCCCGAAAGAATGAAAGGCACAGTCGACTTCGGCGGAATTTGAACTTAGAACGTAAATGCGGACGAAATACTGCTAAGCATTTTGCCCGGCGCGCTGCCTTAACAACAACAACAATAATAATGATAATAATTTAGTGATACCAGTTTATCTTTTACTGTGTGATATAAATAATTTATGACATCTAATTTTAAAGCTAACGTGATACATTAAAATGTTCGTGAACAGAGACACTAACAGTCAATTTTTCATGCTTTCTATTCATTGTTCTTGAAATATAAATCAATTGTGCAATTAATGTACAATGAACGAATATTTGAGAAATGTCCCTATTAGTAAATTGAAATAAATATAGTGTTTACTCAAATATAATATAATATCAACAAACGCAATCACACAGCAATCATATACTGTATTATGTTTTTGTTTGTATTTTTCTGTTTTCGTTATCGTTTTTGATATTTTGTATTTAATATTTTCTTAAGAAGTGAATGATGGATTTAGTACAAAGAGAAGTTTTTTTGTATTTGATCACCTAACGACGTTCATTGAAGTTCTGATTTTAAATCTCACTAAGGCCGGCTTTAATTTTAATCCCTCTGAATATATTCTTATAAAACATCCTTATTCATTTGATATTGAATCAATAATCTATTTCGGAATTAGACTTGCAACTAAGAAACACAATTTTCAATTTTCCATACTACATATCTCCGTTTAACATGTAATCAATTTAGATTTCGGAGTTATGTCCCTTTTCCTTCTGACAAAGAATTTACATTAACCTAGATCATCTTTTTCTTTTCATTATAATTTCTCTTGATTAAGAATTATGGGTCCAGTGTATTCAGTATGTTCTTCATGATGAAAGCATCCCTGAGAAATATTTTATTGGTCGATACTTACAATCTTCTGAAAGGAAATTCCATCAATCACTCAAATTTTCATGCCTTTCTTTTCTTGTACCAGCTAGGAGTTGTTATAAACGTCATAGTAATTGTAGAAAGAAGGGGATTGGCAGAAGAATTGAGAGTATTTATGTGTTCACGATTTTAAGATATCAATATTTCTTTTGGTGCTGATTTGGCTATTATTTCCAATATGAAGTATTTGACGCTATTCTAATTATTTCAATAGTTGTGTTATGATTCATTTTCTTTTCTCGTTCTTCCTTTTTTCTTTTCTTTTTTCATGTATTTTCAATCAGTCTTGCTTAAAGATTTTTCTCCGTGTTGGCAAGTGAAAGTCTGTGTATCAGAAGTCAGATTTTAAGTAATGAAAACACAGAAGATCGGAGTGTTAAACCTTAGAATATATGTCACACATAATATGGCTCCGGATCATAAAACAAACGGAACGATGAGATGTATCAAACTGCATCAAACTCTTACTAGTCTGTTGAAAAGTAAGCCAATAGCACAGCAAGTGAAAGTCAATGAGGGCGGTGGGTAGGGTGACTAGTTACAACATAAGAAAAATACCCTGAGCCATTTAGTTACGGTCTTTAATGTTTTGAGTTCAAATTCCATTAATGTTGAGTTTTCTTCACATACTCACAAGGAGAGTTAAAGTAAAGTTTCATTGAAGTCCTGGGACCAATTTAATCGACTATATCCGTCCTGAAATTTGAAACCCTCTGTCATAAATCAATGTAACAGCAATAAAAAGGCGAGCTTGCAGAATCGTTAAAACACTGAGCAAAATGCTTAACGGCGTTTCGTTCGTCTTTACGTTGTAAGCTCAAATTCAGCCGAGGTCGACTTTGCATTTCATCTTTCGAGGTCGATAAAGTAAGTACCATTTGAGCAATGTGGTCGATGTAATCGATTTGCTCCCATCCTGGAAAATGTTGAGATTGTGCCAAAGTTTGGAACCAACGTTTCGAGAGGTTTGAACTTCCGATATTTTATTCCTAGATGTGTACATAGTACTAAGCATAATTAGAACTAGCTATCTTTATTTCTGAACTATCTATCAAAACCATTGATGCATGTGAATTTGATGTAATATTTTTAGATTATCAAAAAATATATTTTTTATGTTTAAAGGTAGCCATGTTACGCAAATGTCGGTACCAGTTTTAATGGATCAGAGAAGAACTAAATATACTGCTTCTTTGAATTGTTCTAAATTTCAATTATGGAAATTCCATTCTATAATACAAATCAAATGGTAAATTGTTATTCGAGGGATTCACACACATAATTGCAGATAATAATGTATATTGTTGATTAAACTCTTAATAGAGTTTATAAATACGATTATACGGTAAAAATTTGTCATACTATTAATTATACTGTCCGGTGATTTTATATTAGATATATAATAAGTAGTTTGGACAAGCTAGTATTGCATTTATTCCATGGTTTAAATTGTCTCAGCAACGTGTGGGTGACAAATCAAGCATCAAATATGTATACATGGATGAGAACAATTCCGTTATGTAATGTATATTGCATAACCGTCACAGACATTTAACCGAATGAACGAATGTAATACAAATGCAAGTTGATTATTTCGCATATTTAGAAAGAACCTGTCAGTCCAGAGTTTATTACCTTGGACTACAGGAAAAGGAGCCAATTCTAGAATTTCAACAAGAGAGTAGATAGATAAACTGTATTTTCAGTTATTATCGCTAGAAACCTTCTCATATACGTGTAAATATAAGATATGTATGTATGTATGTATGTATTATGTATGTATATGTATATATATATATATGTGTGTGTGTATATATATATATATATATATATAATATATATATATATATATATATATATA
>NC_068988.1:14135769-14137739 GCF_001194135.2 Octopus bimaculoides | reverse complement strand
ATATATAATTGAAAAAATTGGAGTCAACAAGGAGTACAGTTTTTAGTCACTACAATTGTTTCTACGCAACGTAGTTCTCCGGGCGTGCAGCTACTTGATGAAGCAACCGTTTCCTTGCATTATGAGATCTAGTTGTGTTTCCTCAGGCGATATGTAAATATTGTCTCCGTAAGTTCATATTCTCGTCTTCAAGAGCATCTTCTCTGCCTGTCGTGGCCTGAAGTTAGTAGTATCCACTGAGTTTTCAAAAGATGTGTCGTAGCTGAAGGTCCGTTGGCAAAATGCTTGGACCTTCAGTCACAGCACATCTTTTGAACACACAGTGGATGCTACAAACTCTATGCCGCGACAGACAGAGAGGATGCTCTTGAAGCCGAGAATATGAACGTACGGAGACAATATTTACATATCACCTTAGGAAATACAACTAGATCTAATAATGCTTCAAATACCTGCACACATGAAGAACTACGTTGCGTAGAAACAATTGTAGTGATTGAAAATAAATGTCCAAATGTACTCCCTCTTGTTGACGCCAAGTTTCTTTACTTATCTATTCACACATGACAGAAACCTAAAAGCAAACCTGGAAGTACCTATAATACTACTACTGCATAACACAGAGTGAAATCTGAAGGTGGACGAGCTTTATACTGCACTCTACTACGTTCTTAACAGAATATACCATATATATATATATATATATATATATATAGCAGCGACTCCATCTAAGAATATCTGAAGAAGGAATTGTATTCCGAAATATTATCGGACTATGGATAACTAAATTACAACAGGTGTATAGTCCATTTTTGTATTATAGTGCATTGTTGTACCATTCAAAACTGTTTATTCTTTATATATATATATCTCATTTAGTATACACAATTACAGAAGACCTACTAACTAAGATTTTTATGGTACATTAAATTGGCTGGTTTATATAACATGTCATATATCTCCAAGGAATCAGTCAGGCTGAGTTCATAGCGTTGTGAACTTAGCCTGAAAACTGGCTTGGATATAGATTCAATCTTCTCCGTGTAAGCTGGGGTGCAGATTATTTGCCCAATGTCGTAAAGTGATTGTTAAATATTTACGACATTGATGATGTGGCTTATAGATTGAGCAGTGTTTAACTGTGGCCATTACATTGCTCTACTGAGTTTATCCTTTTTCCCGAATACCTCAAGAAATGGCAGTAGGCTATATTGTTTTCTCTTTCCATAGTAAACAGGACTGGTGTACGTAGAAATATCGAGTAGTCTACAAGTACTTTGACGTCTTCTTACTTTGCCAGAGTATAAAGTGATCATCCATATATCTCAGCCACGCGATGGATTTCAATGCTGTAAATTTTAGAGGTAGGCGTTGAAAATATTTCGTCTAGAAGTGTGTTTGTCATTACTGGTGAATGTCAGGACATAGACGGTGTAAAACAATAATACAAACATAACACCACGG
Organism: Octopus bimaculoides; assembly: GCF_001194135.2. NCBI lineage: Eukaryota > Metazoa > Mollusca > Cephalopoda > Octopoda > Octopodidae > Octopus > Octopus bimaculoides. The sequence goes on along the minus strand of NC_068988.1, from coordinate 14,136,275 downwards.
AATGGAATTTCTATAATTGATAAAAAAGAAAACAAAACTTCCATAAAAACTAAGACAAATTAGAGAAGCTATACATATAGCGTCTCATGAAAATCTAATCAGTAAAGTTTAGCACTGACAAATTAATATGACTTCTTGTAGTAAAATAATTATATAAATAATTTTTTAAAAAACCAACAGTTTAGAAGCATAATTGATTCAGTAAAATTCACTTCATATAATTTAGTAAAAAATAAATAACAAAAATATGTAACGTTAATTGTACATAGTTGAGTGACATACAGGATATTCTTAGTTTAGAAATGGGAGTTCGTAATCAGTTACCCCACTGGTCTTATCTTCATACTGAGGAATACGATAAAATATCTGTTTGTATGTATGTATATTATATACATACATACATACATACATACACACTCACACTCACACACACTCACACACCACACTCGTATGTATATATATATATATATATATATATATATATATATATATATATATATATATAT
>NC_068988.1:14132672-14135571 GCF_001194135.2 Octopus bimaculoides | reverse complement strand
ACACTCGTATGTATATATATATATATATATATATATATATATATATATATATACACACATGCATATCAAACATAGAAATATTACATTTCTAAATCTCTCAAAGAGATATGTGCAGAATCAGCAGCACGATATAGTGATAGCTTGTTGCCAACATAATGTGGCAGTCCCTGGAAAGGGAAGAATGTGACTGTCATTTAACCCCAAGAAACATCGTTTCTAGCTGGCTATACGCGACACAAACGTTCTGTGTCCTTATGCTTTCGAACAGGTGAGATTAGCATTTCCACTCAGCAAACCTACCATCCACGGACTAGTTTCAGGTCTATCTGTTTGAGAGATTTAGAAATGTAATATTTTTATTTTTGTTGATCAGTGAATGTTTTTCACTTTGAATTCTATAAGGTTTCGACAACGGATTAGCAGCAACATCTAGCAAAGCCAGGCTACTCCATGCTGACAGAGAGCAATAGCCCTGAAACTAGTCCGTGGATGCTAGGTTTTCTTGGGTGGAGGTGCCACACACATACTTACACACACACATACACACACACACACACACACATATATATATATATATATATATATATATATATATATATACGACAGGCTTTTATAATACAGACACAGATAAACACAGACACACAAACATATATACATATGTGTATATATATATATATATATATATATATATATATATAATATAAATAATATATAGAACCCCTTGATCCCTGTGTCACGCCTTTCTAGTACATGTGTATAGGAGTGGCTGTATGGTAGGTAGCTTGCCTACCAACCACATGGTTGCAGGTTTAGTCCCACTGCGTGGTGCCTTCGGAAAGTGTCTTCTACTATAGCCACGGGCCGACCAAAGCCTTGTGAGTGGATTTGGTAGACAGAAACTGAAATATGTGTGCGTGTGTGCTTGTGTGTATGTGTGTGTGTGTGTGTGTGTGTGTCTGTCTGTCTGTCTGTCTATCTGTCCCCCCAACCATCGCTTGATAACCGATGTTGGTGTATTTTCGTGCCCGTAACTCAGCGGTTCGTCAAGAGAGAACCCATAGAATAAGTAGTAGGCTTACAAAGAATAAGTCCTGGGGTCGATTTGTTCGACCAAAGGCGGTGCTCCAGCATGGCCGCAGTCAAATGACTGAGACAAACAAAAGAGTAAAAGAGTAAATGTAATGGTGTATTTCTAAATATGAAGTTAACTGTTTGAAAAATTATATCCTTCTAAGCTGTTGCTCATAGATTTTAATCAACATTGTGATCTACTGCTACGAAATACGGTTATTTGCATGAATCCATCGAATATCAATTTAGAATTTCAATATCAACTATTTCCATCTATTTACGTTCGATAAAATGAATGCTTTTCTCCTTTTTTTTAAATTTTTATACTTTTTTTGTTTTACCTGCCAGTAAATATATTGATGAAATATTATTCGCAGTTTACATATTTTACATCTTATATTATGAATTTGTAAACCTGCATGAAACTTTTAATTGAATAGTCTAGTACCTTTCAGATTTCTGTTTACACAACAATAATAACCAACGATAACAACTGAAGCAATTGTTACATTATCAACAATAACTACAACAACAACAATAACAACATCTATTTTGTAATGTTTAGAAACAGTTACAGTATCCTATACTGCAATCACACTCAGCATATAATCCATTAATTCTCAGTAAAAACATTAGGTTAATAATAATTCTATTCATTCAGTATATTTTCCATAATGACATTATTGTTACACCTCTTATAACAGTATTTTGCAATTTCTATCACTTTGTCATACTTCCCTCTTGCTGTAACTTATAATGTATAATATTAATATATACATCAGCAGCCCCGATTTTGCAGTACACGTCTACATTAGGCAAACCCATCTCTGTGTGTGTATGTATGTGTATTATATATTTGGACAACTGAGTGTATTGTTTGCACGCACACACACATACACACATACACACACACGCACACATATATTTGTGTATTTGTGTGTGAGCGCGTGTGTGTGTGTGTGTCTGTGTGTGTGTGTGTGTGTGTGTGTATGTCTCTTAGCTTAATGGTGCAGACTGGTCAGCCGGAATTCGAGAGGTACAGGGTTCGACTCTCTATAGAGACTTTCTGGATATTTTTTTTTTTTTAGCCGCTGGTGTGGCTGTGTCGTCACAAGTTTGCTTCCCGACAACATGGCCCCAGATTCACTCCAACTGCGTGACACCTTGGGCAAGTGTATATATATATATATATACATATATGTATATATATATATATGTATATATGTGTATATATAAGTGTGTGTATCTGTGTTTGTGTTTGCCTCTTACCAGCGCTTTACAACTGGTGTTGATGTTTTTAGGTTCCCGTAACCTAGCAATTCGGCAAAAGAAACTAATAGAATAAGTACTAAAGCTTTTAAAATTTAAATTCTGGGGTAGATACGTTCGACTGAAATTTTTCAATGCCCCAGCATGACCGCAGTCTAATAACTAAAACAAGTAAAAAATAAAAGATCAAGACGTGTGTGTGTCTGTGTGTGTCTACGTATATACGTATATGTATATGTGATTAGCGATATACCTATATATGTGTATATGTATATATGTACATATATATATGTATATATGTACATATATATATGTATATAATGTATGAATATATAATATATATATATATATATATATATATATACACGTTGATGTGTATACATGTATGTGTGCGTTTATGTATGTGTGCGCGTATGTGTGTTTATGCGTGTTTATGTCATGTTATTTTCTTTTTATGTTTACCAGTGTAAGTTTTTAAGTTGCATATAAGAATTTTTCTTCTGTATGCATATATATATATATATATATATGTATATAAATATATATATATATATATATA
>NC_068988.1:14128531-14132607 GCF_001194135.2 Octopus bimaculoides | reverse complement strand
TATACACATAAACATATATATCAGTTCGCAGGTGGGTGTATAGATTTTTTCATGACGATACTGTGAGGATACATTTGGAAGTTCATATAGTTTTATATGCGTATGTATATATGAACATGTGAGTACTTATATATAATACGTACGAATATTTATAGGTGAATGTATGTATACAGATATGTGTTGATCTTCGTATTCTAAAGATTTTTAACATATTTGCTGATTGTTATTGTGATAAAGAATGTATGACGTAAAAGAAATATATTATTGTAAACTTGAAATCAATGGTTCTTAACTGTCATAGAAAAAGGCTAGCAAGGATGTGTCTCGATGGAGACATCTGAATCCATATTCTAGCACTTAAGATTAATCAATGAACCCTACTCGAATCCTGTTTTGCCTGGTGTGTTACCGATTCTGCCAGCTCGCCGCTTTAACAAAAATAATAATAATAATAATAATAATAATAATAATAATAATAATAATAATAATAATAATAATAATAATAATAATCATAATAATAATCGTTTCTATTATAGGCACAAGCCCTGAAATTATGGGGGTGGAGTCAAGTCGATTACATCGACCCCAGTGTTTAACTGCTGCTTAATTTATCGTCCCCGAAAATTTATATCGCAGAAAACTGTAGATATCTCCGTCAATATAGGCTTTTAAGGCAGCGAGTTTGGCAGAGTCGTTACCGCACCGGGGAAAAATGCTTAGCGGCATTTCGTGTCTCTTTACGTTCTGAGTTCAAATTCCACCAGAGCTGACTTCACCTGTCATCCGTTCGGCGGAATTTGAACTCAGAACGTAAAGATGCACGAAATACCGCAAACATTTTGCTTGGCATGCTAAAGATTCTGACAGTTCGTCGGTATAATAATAGTAGTAGCAGCAGCAGTAGTAGTAGTAATAGTAGTTTTAAAAAATAATAATAATCTTTTCTTCAACAACAGCAAAAGCAACTCTTCAAATCTAAAGGATATTCATCTCATATTAGAGTTTAGAAGGAAAAATCTAGAAAACAAAACAATTAAATATTAAAAGGAGAAAAAAGTATATGGGAACTATGAAGTGTCAGATAACAGTTTAATAATGCATTCACCAATGTTGCCCATTACTTTCCAACCTACAAGAGGACCTCCTGCGTGTCCTTGTTCTATGTAATCGTATAAATGGTATGAAAGTATTATCACCATAGCAACAAAATTTTTCCGAAGAAATTGGATTAAATTGCCAACAACTAAAATCTAAGAAACCTAAGACAGCAGTAGAAAAAAACAACTTAAAACGAATATTGATAACATATAAGACATCTACGATGGAAATCCATAAAGACTTACCGTTACATAGCAAATACTCGTGTTACGAATTGAATGTCTCACATTAAAATATCTAGCACTAGCTTTGATAGATAAATTCAACCTGAATGGGCAGGCGTGACGATAACTTTCGTCATATAGTTGTAGGCAAAAGGCTATATAATATATTGATTTCGAAGTTTGGCACAAGGCAAGAAAGTTCGGGGGAGGGGGTAAGTAGGTTAATTCGATCTCGGTGCTCTCGATTCCAGTGTTCCACTGATACTTAATTTATCGACCCCGAACGGATGACAGGTAAAGTCAACTACGGCGGAATTTGAACTCAGAACGTAAAGACGCAAGAAATGCCGCTAAGCATTCTGTCCGGTGCGGTAACAATTCTGCCAAACTCTCTGCCTTAAAAGTCTATATTCTTTTCTACTCTGGGTACAAGGCCCGAAATTTGGGGGGAGGGGGCCAGTCGATTAGATCGACTCCAGTACGCAACTAGTATTTAATTTATCGACCCCAAAAGATGAAAAGCAAAGTCGACCTCTGTGGAATTTGAACTCAGAACATAAAGACAGTCGAAATACCGCTAAGCATTTCGCCTGGTATGCTAACGTTTCTTATTTTATTGCCAACAAGGGGCTAAACATAGAGGGGACAAACAAGGACAGACAAAGGGATTAAGTCTATTACATCGACCCCAGTGCGTAACTGGTACTTAATTTATCGACCCTGAAATGATGAAAAGCAAATTCGACCTCGGCGGAATTTGAACTCAGAACGTAACGGCAGACGACATACCGCTAAGCATTTCGCCCGGCGTCCTAACGTTTCTGCCAGCTCGCTGCCTTAAAAGACTATATTGACAGAGATATCTACAGTTTCTGCGATATAAAAAACAATTGTCTGTGTTGATTTCAGAGGCCTCTGCTGATCAATGTCGACCTCACATGTCCACATGAATGTATTGACTTAGCAAATAATTTTTTGAGGAAATTTGGCAGTTGCTCATACATATAGGTTTTGCCCTCACCATGCAATCGATGTTTAGCCGATCGATGTGTGGACCGATATAGCTTAGTAGCAGTGTCATCGAAACTATTGCTGTCAGAACAGCAAAGAGTGGAAACAGTTACTAAAAGACAACTTGCCAAACCCTCAAACTGTTACGCTAATCCCAAACTCTGATTTAGCGCTTTTTACTCGATCAGATTTACTGCTTTCTGGGGTGGGGAAGAATCCTTAGTACCCTGCACCCACCTCTCAAAAGCCGTTCCACTTTTCGTGCACATGAATATAATATTTGGAGAAAGGGAACTGAGAAGCTGTACAATTATAACCTTTTAATTGTTTAATTAAGATATTAATTAAGATACGTTATGTCTGTGGTAGTTTAAGTATTGCATCCATCATCTAATTTCTGACGATAGTGCACAATTCCTGTCTATTAGGTTTAGCAAGAATTATTCGGAATGTTCCAAATACAATGTAAGAAAAGATATGCAAAATAGAAAAAAAAGACGTTTTATACAGAAAGTACCAAATGCTTCTCATCTTAAACCACGAGTCGTCTTCGATAGGAAACCTATTTCAACCGAACAGCACAATGCCAGTTCCGTCAAGAAAACAGAACATGATGATGATGATGATGATGATGATGATAAAGGCTACTAACAATGATAAATGTTCCTAAACTAAGCAGAAGGCTAGCAACTTGGAAGGGAGGGGTTAGTCGAGACCATTAATCCCAATACTTAACTGGTACTTTATGTAAAAGTAGTAGTAGTAGTAGTAGTAGTAGTAGTAGTAGTGGAGGTGGTGCTGCTACTGCTGACGGTAGCGTCGGTGGCAGCAGCAGTAGCAGCAGCAGTAGAAGCATCAACAGTAGTAGTAGTAGTAGTAGGTGGTGATGGTGGTGAGAGATGGAGCGACGTGTCACTATTTATACAGACAAATGAAGTTAGTGTTAAGCCGCAAACCGAATGAGACTAAAAAACTAGAGGCATTAAATTCCAGCGTAAAGATTTGTCGTTTGTTTTATAGAAAACTAGTGTCAGGTGCAGAAAGATGATTAAAATTCCTAGATTAGATAACAGTTCACTATGTATATACACAGAGAGAGAGACTATGACTCAGAGGTATATGTCCACCGACATTAAATATTATACATTTCCTAGCAAAGGGATTGGAAGCGGGGAAGACCCAATAAACAAAACAGAAATAAATGTACTGGAAGCGTCCGCTAAGAAAACAAGGATTGCTGTTTTATGAATACACACACATACACACACACACATTTATATAGGTGTGTTTGTAATTTATGTGTGTGTGTGTGTGTGACTGTGTTTGTGTGTGTGTGTGTGCGTGTGCGTGTGTGTATGCGTGCGTGTGTAGTGTTGTATAGTTTTCCATTTAGTTGGATCAACAAAAAAGTACTCCAAGTGGTATCACATGATGGAGTACTTTTTTGTTGATCCAAGTAAATGGATCACTATACAAGACTACACACACGCACACACACACACACACACGCACGCACACACAATATATATATATATATATATATATATATAAACAATATATGAGTATATGCATATATATGTACATGTATGTATATACGTTCATCTACATGTACATATAGATACATAACTGGGTACATGACGTGGCAAAAGAACGAGGACAAAATGGTAAACAAGCAGGCCACATAGAAACATCCCCTTCATCAGCTGCCACCATTAAAACTCCGGCGTTTCGAAGAATTAAGGC
>NC_068988.1:14122748-14126629 GCF_001194135.2 Octopus bimaculoides | reverse complement strand
GTCCTCCTGGGGCTAAAAGCAACAGTAACATCCACCCCTAGGGGTCAGCCACACTTAAGTGGCAATATACTATATATATATATATATATATATATAATATATACACAGGATTTAAAATTGAGCCACCATTAGTTTCATGTTTACGATAGCAACTAAAAAAGAGGGAAGGAGTCGATCTAATCGACTGCTCCCACCCCCGCCTTCCCCAAACTTTCGGACCTTGTGCTTAGAGTAGAAAAGAATAACAACGATAACATCGACTATAAAAATAGACTTCAAAATGTGAACCAGTACATAAAACAAAACGGAAACGAATACATACAAAAAAACACTATAGATACTCAGTGTTTATTGTATTCTTTTATAGTATGGTGGTATTATGGTACTAGTCATTCTTGTGAAACTAGTACCATGAACTAAATTACTCGGGCTTGATAAAATGCGCATGCGCATTTAAAAGCTTGTGCGGGGGTGTTGAATGGTACGAAGTAGAGGTGTTGAAAAATGTTTGTAAAAATAAATGGGGTGATAGCTTTAAAAAGGGGGTGAGAAACAGCATTTAAGGCCGTATAGAATCAGACTAGGTTTGGTGTTTAGAATTAAGGTATCTTGACTGGTCTCTCCCTCTTTTAGTTGAAATATCCCCTACAAAAAAATCCACTAGCTAGCAGAAGTGTATTAGGGCAATTTCAATTATACTCTATTACTTAATTAATATAAACTTTTTATCCAATCGAAATAAACCAATTATGTATTTTCGTAATTTACTTTTTACTTCCCTCCCTCTCCCTACATCAATCTCTTCCTCTCTCTCTCTTTCCCTATCTATCTATCTATCTATCTATCTATCTATCTATCTTTCTTTCTATCTGTCTTTTCCTATATTCTTTATCATCATATTTGCTGTAATTTTCTTATTTTCTGACTGTTCTTTCTACAATTCTGCTCTTTTTTCCTCTTCCTTGTCTTTCACATTCATTCTCAATTCTTACTCTAGCCTTCTTTTATTCTCCTCCAATCGCTCATTATGTAGCCTTCCCCTTCATCAGGCCATACTCTTTTGTCTTACCTCCTCTCTCCCTCTTTTCTCTTCTTTTTTCTCCACTCTCTCTCCTCACCTCTCACTGTCCAAAATAATCATACCACCATAGATGAATTACATGTTGAAAATAAATATCGACACGTCGATGATTTACTAAGTGGATACCAAATACCAAATATGTGCTTAGATTTCGAGATAATCAATCTGTCGATACGAAGATATTGATCTTATCTCTAATTTTACAAGGGATGCAAATTTACATTGACATTACGTGGTGATTAACTTTCTCATAATTGTGTAGCCATCAGGGCTTTGGTTTGACTTGAAACTTGATAGATTCCGTGTATCGAACTAATACTGTTAAGAAGTTTATAAAACTTATGTTTAAACTTGACCTTTCTCTCCATCTTTATACTCGCATACATTTTTAAACTTTAGCCAACGCATTCTTCTTTACTCAAGCTTTTTCTCCACTTCTTTTTCGTTCTGACTTACTTCTCTTTCCACCTTCTTGTCCACTCTCTTTTGCTCTTCATTTCTTCCTCTCTCTCTCTCTCTCTTTCTCCCTTTTCCCCTACCCCCACTCTCTCTCTCTTTTTCTCTCTTGTTCTTTGTTTTCCTCTTATTTATTCTACCTACACTCATCGTCTCCTCCTGTTATGCATTTTACTCCTCCGTTTTCCTCTGGTTTTTTTTTCTACCTACATGCATCCTTTATCTCCCCCCCCCCTTCTTGCCTCTCTTTCTCATTCTCTCGCCGTTGTACATGTCACTCCCGTTGACCTACAACTATCTGATATAACTGTCATTCAAATATCAATGACATATAACTACCAATCAGATGGATACCCAGATACCTATTCACATATAAACACTTTAACTAATTGTCCGGTAAATATCCAAGCAATATAGCTACACATAATAGTAATTGAACAGCAAACGACGAATGGAAATATCGTAAGTATCCAGTTAGCACGAAACGACGGGAGAGTGAATATGCAGCGGGAAAAACAGCCAAACTCCCCTGAAATCACACCATATCGTCTTTCAAAAACTACACGACTGGAACGTGTTTATAAGATGCCTGTTCGATCAAGATTGGCCGGTGTCTAAAACAACAACAGCGACAATATAAGCAGTGCGTCTGGCGACCGGGTGAGCCTTCTACGCCGCGATTCGACCTCCTAGAAATTGTCGCCAAATCTCTATTAAATCACACACGTGAAAATTTCATTTTTCATTTGTCCCAATCACTGGACTGCAGCCATGCCGGGGCACTTCCTTGAAGGTATTTAGTCGAAGAGACTCAGTATTAGTTTTGTAAACCTGGTGCTTATTCTGCCAATCATTTTTGCCGAACTGCTAACTTACTGTGACGTAAACAAATCGACACCGATAATCAAGCATTGTGGGGAGAAACACACACACACATAACGGCCTTCTGTACAGTTTCCACCTGCCAAATGCATTCGGAAGTCATTCGTCGGCCGGGGCCAATTGTAGAAGGCATTTGCCCAAAACACCGCGCAGCGAGACCGAACTGGAAGTCAAATAGTTGCAATGTGTGCTCCTTGACCACGCAGCCACATCGATGCAAGAATCACTCGACAAAAAATAAGTTTGTTGATGTGGTCCTAGAAGCACTATGACTGAAAATAGGCGGGATGGTCACGGTCTTGAACACCACCCATTATAGGCTTTCTCCACAACTCTGACTTGGGCCTAAACGACAGCAACATTAACAGCAGTGTCAGATCAAAGTTAGCAAGGAATTGATATAAGTATTTACAGCATCAAGTTTAGTATTCTTTAGTTTTGATTTTAAATCCCTGTTTCACCAATAAATACGACGCAGTATACCACTAACCTAAGCGTTTCACATTAATTGACCTTCGCAAAATGAACAACTTTTGTTACATATTATTTTCGCGATGTTTTCCTTTACGTTGACTTCTATTAAAAGCTACACACCTATAAATCTATTTGTTAAGTTAATGGCGGACTGTTTATAATTGATAGTGTCTGCTTAATTCTCTTACGTTGTTTCCTTAGTTTTACATATTTATTTTCTTTTCTTTTTCTCTTCAAGCTTTCTTTCTGTCTTTTACTCTCATACTTCTGGATTCCTCTTTCAATATTTTCCTTTTAATCTCTCACTCCCTCACACACAGTCTTTCACATTATTGTTCTGTCTTTACGTATTTTATAGTTGAGAGATACAATAGAATGTTGAAATAAAACTCCTCAGTAACAAGAATGATAAAGTAATTTTAGATTCTGAGATTTTCGAAACCACACCTGCATTTCGCTTCCTTTAAAAGCACGTAAATGCAATGAAGATAAGATATTTAAAAATAACAATGAATCTGGATTAATTCTTTTAATATTATGTTCTTTGTTCTCCACAATACATCATTAAAACTTGCAGTGTGGTTAGCCCGAAGCTATTGCATTTGATTGGAGTAAATCAAACGACAAAGTGTAGCTTGAAAATCGTCAGTATTTTTTCTCTAGTTACGATATAGACATACAAGCACACACAAATATATATATGTATACGTACAAAGATATACAAATGTATATTCGCATATACATAAATACATACATACACAGTACATGTACATATATATATGTATATACACATATATATATATATGTATAGTATATATATATATATATATATATATGTATGTATGAATGTATGGATATACATATGAATATATATATATATACATTATTTACATTTGACGGATATTCGTCAAATGTAAATAATGTAAATAATGTAAATAATTCCTCATCTCTTAAATATAGAACTGTATATATATATATATTTATATAT
>NC_068988.1:14119852-14122441 GCF_001194135.2 Octopus bimaculoides | reverse complement strand
ATATATATATATATATATATACACACTAGCGACAAAAGATCACTGCCTATTTGCTTTGACCAATTACCACCAATTTTCCTCACACCTCTACAAATTACACTATTCTTCACACGTCTTCTTGAAGCTAAAACATTCTATTCACGCTTAATATCAATAGTTCACATCAGACACTCATGTCTTCTAGTTCCAGGGGAAAACTGACGACCAGATAACATTCAGAAGTAAAACTGTGACACAGTTTCGTGTCACAAATAACTTTCTATGCTAAAGATACATTTGAATGCAGTTACTCGCATGTATTTCATGTTTTTAACCTTTATCTTTTATTTGTTTTAATCATTGAACTGCGGCAATACTGGGGCACCACCATGAAGAGTTTAGTCAGTCAGTTAGACCCCAGTATATTCTTTTTTTAAGTGTGGTAATTATTCTATCTGCTCTCTTTTGCTGAACCGCTAAACAAACGTAGACAAACTAATGCCGGTTGTCAGGTGGTGATAGAAGACAAACGTAAACAGAAAGGTACACATACACACGTGCATACATACGTACATATATATATATAAATATAATAAATGCGAAAGCGAATGTCAGTGTGTCAGTGTGTCGGTGTGTCACACTTTTTAACCTTTACTCCTCCGGCCCCTTCTATTCAATGACACTTCTACTATTCCTCATGCTTTACCCCTCTCTCACTATTCAATGACACTTCTAACTGTATCAAGTAATTTAACCATAACACGTGCTTCATAACGTTCGGAACTGAAATACGTATTGAATTCATTCTCTCATACAATATTACCTCTCATAACTCTCTACCATAAAAATGTTGGGAAGTTAGTATTTTTTCAGATATTAATAAAAGTTGTCGGACCTATTTTCATGCTGTGCTCCAGCCCACTCAGCTGGCAAAAATGAGTAATCTTGAGACGGACCTGTGTCCCGTCCAGTTGGGGAATATATACACCATGGAAACCGGAAAACTGGACCTCATGAATCAGTAAGGCTCGACAAGGAAACTAAATCTTAAAGGCGGCGAGCTGGCAGAATTGTTAGCACGCCGGTGGTGGGGGATATGCTTAGCGGTATTTTGTCTGCTGTTACGTTCTGAGTTCAAATTCCGACTTTGCCTTTCGGCATCGATATATATGAATATACTTTTGATCAGTGAGTAGTTTTGCAGACCAAAAAAACATTTTAGCAACGAATTGTTTTATATGAAAAAGAAATTTAATCTGTTTTAGTCTTCAAGTACTGTTCTGTTCTCTATATCTTTTACTAGTTCTACAATGGATTCTTTTCTCAAGAAGTTATGTATTTCATTAAAGAGAAGAATTTTACTTCTTATTATAGACATTTCAATGAGTACTATCTTCAAGTATTTGTAACTTCATTTAACCGCACCTGCTACCAGGATATCTTCTAGGTAGAGCTCGCTCCTAACAATAGCAGCTAATAAAAGAAGCGTATTTGTAGCTCTTCCGACAGAACATTTGGTTGCTTTATTCACTCATATTTGAAGCGGATATAATTCTATAACATAAACTGTCATTAGCTCAGCACCTCTGGCTTTGTACCCAACTGGGTTTCCAAACGAATAAACCAGTGTTTTTATTAATATCAGCAAATAGTAGCCTACAGCAACGACACAATTACATGAGACATCGAAGGACTTGTTAAACAGCAGAACTGTTTAACCAATTAATTGATCGGTTAGTTAGTTAGAGAGAAAACCGTCGTTCTGCTGAAGACAAATATGCGTTCACGGTTGGAAAATCTTACAGAATGGCGGTGACGAGCTATTCTTATCTTCTTTTAGTAAGTAGTTATTCCCCTTTATTTTCCCATGCAGCATATGTTGTTGGTTTTGTTGTTAGCTTCTTAATAATATTGTTTCATGATTTTTGACGTGAATTTTGCCTGAAAGCAAAGATACATTGTATTCATGTGATTTTATTACATCGGTGGTTTTTGGCAGAGTAAAAGCAGTAGTAGTAGTAGTAGTAGTAGTAGTAGTAGTAGTAGTAGTAGTAGTAGTAATAGTAGTAGTAGCAGCACTTATTTTCTTATGCATATGTCACTGTATATAGGGCCACATTATCTCTTTCTGTCACAGTGTAGATAGGACAAACTATCTCTTTCCGTTTTTAAAGACACGAAGGCACATTTGGTTATTTCTGGCAGATGGACCAAGTAGTCACGTAGAGGTTCTCTCATTGGCTGCTGAATATGTTGACAGTGAGGGCTAATCATATATATGAGCAGTGAGAATGAGTACTCAAAAGTGGAATGGTAGACAAATATTATTTGCGAATTAATAAGACTACAATTCGTTTCATACAATGGAGATTTCTCAGCAATTATCAAGCTTGCCATATGGGACGCTGGTGCTCGTCTCCACCTTGGCTGTTGGCTGAGATTACCCATTACACACACACACACACACACATATATATATATATATATATATATATATATATATATATAGAGAGAGAGAGAGAGAGAGAGAGAGAGAGAGAGAGAGAGAGAGAGAAAGAGAGAGAGAGACAGACAGACAGACAGACAGAGACAGATAGATAGATAGATAGA
>NC_068988.1:14109887-14117044 GCF_001194135.2 Octopus bimaculoides | reverse complement strand
TGTATGTATATATGTATGTATAACTTATTAATATATACCTATATATTTATAAAATTATGTATGTATGTATGTATGTATGAATGTATGTATGTATGTATGTATGTATGTATGTATGTATGTATGAATGTATGTATGTATGTATGTATGTATGTATGTATGTATGTATTACTGCTTTCGCCACTTCAAAAGCAACAGTGTTTAAATTGTAAGCTATATACTACCAGAAAAATAACACGAGAGTGAGAGGGGCAGCTGGAAGAGAGGGGGGGGCAAGTAGAAGTATTGTAAACAGAGAGCGAGAACAGACCTTTGGCATTCTTTAATGATATTGACATTACAAGTATGGTTAGTACGTATATTTTTGTTGTTGCTGTTGTTGTTGTTTAATATATATATCAAGAGCAGGTCATAGCAGGATCCATATTTACTATTTAATCAGTGGTATTGTAGGAACAACTTTATAAAATTTATGTTTTTGCCTTGAGATATATAAAGAACAAAAAGAAAAAAAAATGGCGGAGGTCTCAGGATGGTGGTAGTTAATAAATAATACTAAAGATATCAAATGACTTCAACAAAGGAATCGGTCAAAACGTATATCGATCAATAGAACAAGCATGAGTACTTCGATATTTACCAATAAGATATCTTTGTTAAATGTCATGCACACGCATGCACAACTACAAGTAACTCACACAGTGATAAGTAGATAGATAGGTAGATAGATAGATAGATAGATAGATAGATAGATAGATAGATAGATAGATAGAAAAAGATAGATAGATAGATAGATAGATAGATAGATACATACATACATACATACATACATACATACATACATAAAAATAGATACATACATGCATAAATACCTACATGAAAATAGATACATACATGCATGCATACATACATGCTTGCATACAAAAATACATACATAAAAATAAATACATACATACATATATGCATACATACATGCATGCATACATACATACATGAAAATAGATAAATACGTACATACATATATGTATACATGAATACAAACATAAAAATAGAGAAATAGATACATACATATATATATACAGACAGACAGACAGACAGACAGACTGACAGATAGATAGATAGATAGATAGATAGATAGATAGATAGATAGAGACAGTAAAAGTTTGATAAGCATATAGGCCATTCTAGCGTGACGTACGTGACAGTGAGAAACACAAATTACGAAATATCTGAGCTTATAAATCTCGTACATTTACAAGAATTGTATTGATTAATTTTCACATTAAAGTCTGACTCCTCAGGCAAAGTATTTAAATTCAAAAACATTTTACCTGGAATGTATGATGAATTTTTGAGAGAGGATCCAAAACATGTGTGAGGTAGGTGAAACCGTACAATTTTTTTTTTTTTTCCGCCTGAAAATATCGGTTTCAAATTTTGGCAAAAGGCCAGTAATTTGTGGAGATGTGTTAAGTCGATTACGTCAACACCAGTGCTTAACTGGTACTTGCTTTATTGACCACTGAAATGGATGAAAGGCAAAATTGACTTCGGTGGATTTGAACTCGGGACGTAAAGACGGACGAAATATTGTTCAGTGTTTTGCCCGGCACGGTAACGATTCTGCTAGGTCGCCGACTTACGTTTTGCTTGGAAATGTTGACCGCTGATTTTTCTGAATTTCTCCAGAGTGAAATAAAAAAAAAACTGATGATGTTTGTTTACATCATTGGTTCTCAACCAGGGTTCATAAAGCCCCTGGGGGTCCATATAAGTTGGGGGGCTGGGGTCCACGTAACAAATTAGTAAATTTGGGATCCACAATAGTATTTTAAGGGCCCTGAAAAAACTGTTACATTAGATGTATGTATTGGTATGTTTTGCAAGAAACAGGTTTCTTTCTCTAACATTTTTCATAGTTCAACCTACAAAAGTTTCTGTGTGAAAAAAAAATAGGAACTTTCGGATAAGTTTCTATAAAACCAGTTTTTAAATATCGAGTGGCTATGTGGACCCCCATATGGGGGTCCACCAGAATAAGATAGTAATCAAAGGGGTCCATAGGTAAAAAAAAAAAATGGTTGAGAACCCCTGCTTAAATTGTATGTATTTGTATGTATTGCAAGAAACAGTTAGGTTTCTTTCTCTAATATTTTACATAATTCAACCTTCACAAATTAATGTGGGATTAACAAAATAGGAATTTTCTATAAGTTTCTATAAGACTAGTTTTTAAATATCGAATGGCGATGGGATCTACCAGAATAAAACAGTATTAAAAGGGGTCCATACATGAAAAATGATTGAGAACCCCTGGTTTACATTGACCTTGAAATTTGTGTGTCTGTGCGTCAATGTGTAAAACAAATGATGTTAGTGTTTATGTATATCTATGTGTGAGCATGTCGACGAATCGACAGAATCTATGAGAATACCTTGCGTTATCTCTTCCGGTTCCTTAAGTACCGAGTTCAAATCCTACTTTTGCTTTCCAGTATTCCGTATTTGATAAAATACATTACAAATCAACGAGTGCTCGACAATAGGTGTCCCTAGAGCACGGAAAAAAATCTCTGTGGTATCTTTTTGGTTCTTTACGTGTTGATTATCCAGACTTGCACAGCAAACTTTTATGTATCTAGCTGACCAGATGGCGTCTTGTAAAATCAAAATTAGCAAATTAAAAAAGAAAAAAGAAAAAAGAAAGAAAGAAAGAATGCATCTTTGTATTCCCCCAAGAAAGTCTCACATTCAAAGTCATGGGGTTTGTTCAAGATGTTGCCAGAATTCAAACGTGACCTGGCCGCGCCGAAAGGAAATGTATGTGCGTGTGTGTGCATATATGAAAGTGAGTTTGACTTCAAAAGGCGATAAAAAGAAAGATTTCTTGTATTGATAAAGAACTTTCTATTGCTACAAATATGTATGTAGACATGTGAATATAGGAATTATAATCAATTGTCAGCCTCTACTTTCTATTTATCAATAGATGGTTCACCATTCGCTCCTCCCAGCAGTTCATATATTCCCTACATAAATTCATTCATCCATCATGAATCCAACCATTATCATTCATATCATCCGTCGATCTATTTTCATTATGTAAACCATTTAATGTGCGGATGAACACAAACGTTGCAGTATTTACATGCATCAGCGAGTCAATCCTGCTCACCTAAGCACTAACAACATACAACCAGCATCGCTAAATCTAAACTACATCTATCTATCTATCTATCTATCTATTTATCTATCCATATCTGCTTATCTATTTTTTCTATCACTCTCTCTCTCTCTCTCTCTCTTTCCCTTTCAATCTACCTATCTATTTATCTATCTATCTATCTATCTATCTATCTATCTATCTATCCATATATCAATCTTGGTATATCTCTCCTTATCTTCCTTTAAATAAATTTATGTTTCAAATTCCTTTATCTATTAATGTGTCTATCTACCAATCTATCTCTGTCCATTTATTTATCTGTTTATCAGTCCCTCCTTCTTTAACTTTCTTTCTATCTATCTATCTAACTATTTGTCTATCTAATTATTTGTCTATCTAACTATTTGTCTATCTATCTATCTATCTATCTATCTATCTATCTATCTATCTATCTACAGTGTATCAAAGGTCATATTATGTAATGTGTCCTTTTTATTAAGGCAGTAGAGTATTGTTTGAGGAAGGAGCTGCTGCTATTCATAATGGCCTAAGTGACTGTCATAATATCTCCTTCTCCTATGTGCTTGGTGGAGGTGCAATGGCCCAGTGGTTAGGGCAGCGGACTCGCGGTCATAGGATCGCGGTTTCGATTCCCAGACCGGGCGTTGTGAGTGTTTATTGAGCGAAAACACCTAAAAGCTCCACGAGGCTCCGGCAGGGGAAGGTGGCGAACCCTGCTATACTCTTTAATCACAACTTTCTCTCAATCTTACTTCCTGTTTCTGCTGTGCCTGTAATTCAAAGGGTCAGCCTTGTCACGCTGAATATCCCCTAGAACTACGTTAAGGGTACACGGGTTTGTGGAGTGCTCAACCACTTACACGGTAATTTCACGAGCAGACTGTTCCGTTGATCGGATCAACAGGAACCCGCGAAGGAGTGCCAACAACCTATGTGCTTATATAAGCTTGTGTGATGGCGAATGATATTGTAGCTAGACGGGCTGTCGGTTTTTTGTGTCTATCGCCTCACCAAGGCACTTAACATGCAGTAGTGCAGTCCACATAGCTGTAAATAGGTAACATTATACTGAAAATGACGTAAGGCGGCGGTCAGGCAGAATCGTATGCACGCCGGGAAAAATTCTCAGCGTCATTTCGTCTGTCTTTACATTCTGAGTTCGAATTCCGTCGAGGTCGACTTCACCCTTCATTCTTTCGGGGTCAATAAAATTAGTATCACTTAAGGATTAGGGTCGATGTAATCGACTTACCCTCTCCAGAAATTACTGGCCTTGTGCCAAAATTTGAAACCAACATGTTACAACTGGTCGGTCCCTTAATCTTGTAGCGATCAGTTTACTTATTTATTTATTATATATTTAATCAATTTAAGCGTCCGTGTAGACCTAGTAAGCCATGACAGACTAAGGAAAGTAAATGAAGGCACAAAAAATAAACGTAACTAAAAAGAAGAATTAGATATGAGAAACCGGTACAGATAAAGAACGGTTAATATGTTTCTGTGAAATCTTACTTGTAGTCTCCATGAATTGGAAGCTTTTATTTATTGTTGGTGGATCCTCGAAAAATAAATTGCACCAAGTATTTCTTGCTGATAAAGTATCGAAACGGATGAGTTCCACGATGGTGACTCACATTCTACATTGCATAAAGATAAAATATATCCATCTCTTCTTCCCTATTCCCAACAATTTTCCTCTCACTCTGTCGTTCTTTCCTCCATTTCTGTTATTCGGTTTCTCTTCTTTGTTTTCTCTCCATTATCACCACTACCACTACAACCACTGCCACCGCCGCCACTATATTACTTCCACTTCATGTTGCTGTTGTTGTTGCCGTTCTTCTTCTTCTTCGCCTCCTCCTCCCCCTTCTTCTTTATAATCAACTTTTTATTCCACTGTGTTTCCATATATATCTAGGATGTCTTATAGGGATGTTAAACCGATTCCCGTATTTGACAGGTACTTTATCAACCTGAGAAAGATGAAACGTAAAGTTGATCCTTGTGGGATTTGAACTCGGAAATTTAGCACCGTAGCTAAATACAGTAAGCTTTCCCCCTGACGCTTTAACGTTTCTGCCAATTAATATTTTATTTTAAAAACATTTACACATCATGTCCCCCACGTCTAGTGTTAGGCTCGTCCACCAACATTTTTGAATCGTAATAATAAAAATATATGCAACAGGCGTGGTTGTGTGGTTAGAAGCTTCCTTCCCAACCTCATGGTCCCGGGGTCAGTCCCGCTACGAGGCACCTTGGACAAGTGGCTTCTAATATAGCCTCGGGCCGACCAAAGCCTTGGGAGTAGATTTGGTAAACGGTAACTGAAAGAAGCCCGTCGTATATACATATATATTTATGTGTGTGTGTGTGTGTGTGTGTGTTTGTCCCCCCGCCATCGCTTGACAACCGATGCTGGTGTGTTTATGTTCCCGTAACTTAGTGGTTCGGCAAAAGAGAACAATAGAATATGTATTAAGCTTACAGAGAATAAGTCCTGGTGTCGATTTCTTTGACAAAAACCCTTTAACGCAGTGCTCCAGCATGACCGCAGTCAAATGATGCCGTCGAGAGGTAGGCCCCGAAACGGCGCGCATCTCTCCTGATGACCCCATACACTTGCTGGATTCCGGTAGGCGGAGTTCCCGACTGGTAGCACTTGCATGTGCGAGTTGTTTGCAAGACAAAGAATTTCGTAAATAAATCGAGCGAAATGGGTCGCAGAAAACCAGCACGGGGTCATGCAGGCGTATGCATGTGCAATGTGATCTCTAAAAAAAATATTCGATCTCTCAAAAAATATAAATGGTGTATTGAGGTTATTGAATTGTCAGTTTGCGTGGCGTAAGCCAAACAACTTCGAGATGTGGCTTCGATTGCTTTTGGATGTGTCCTTTGCGTTGTCTTTCGTATCTGTAATTATTGTTTATAGGTGTGGCCGTGTGGTGAGAAGTTTGCTTCCTATCCATATGGTTCCTAATTCAGGCCCACTGTGTGACACCTTCGGCATGTGTCTTCTACTATAGCCTCAGGCCGACCAAAGGCTTCTGAAGGGATTTGGTAGACGGAAACTGAAAGAAGTCTGTTATGAGCGTGTGTGTGTGTGTGTGTGTGTGTGTGTGTGTGTGTGTGTGTGTGTGTGTGTGTGTGTGTGTGTGTGTGTGTGTGTGTGTGTGTGCGTGCGTGTGAATCTGTATTTGTCTCACACAAATGCTTGACAACCGGTGTTGGTGTGTTTATGTCTCCGCAACTTAGTTGTACGACACAAGAGACCGATAGAATATGTACCATGCTTAAAATACCACATGCTGGAGTCAGTCGATTCGTTAGACTAAAAATTCTTCAAAGCAGTGCCCCAGCATGGCCAAAGACTAAGTAAAAGGTTCACACATGAAGTTTTTGAAAAATATATATTAAAAACTGATTGCAGCCGTCGTTGAGCGTTTAAGAGTTTCACTTTACAACCAGCGGTTCAAGTTTCTATCCCACTACACAGCACCTTAGTCAAATGTTTTCTTCTGAATCATTGAATTAACCAGTACCTCGTGAAATAAACTTAGTAGACATAAAGTGTGCAGAAGTCCCCCTAAAATGTATAACTTTGCGTACTCGTGAACCAAATGTTAAATTGCAAGCCGTAACAATGCATACTTTTTGAAAAACTCATGGAGTATACGCATGCGTCATACGAACACTAACAAAATGTTTTTCACTTGCTTTTTGTGTTCTTTTAAACAAAAATTATCAATGCTTGTACTTAATATTTCCCCTTAGCAAGGCGGTGTACCTGTATTTCAAAGGGCCAGCCTTGCAGCACTGTGTCATGCTGAATCTCTCCGAGAACTACGTTAAGGGTACACGTGGCTGTGGAGTGCTCAGCCACTTGCACGTTAATTTCACGAGCAGGCCACGACGATATATATATATATATATATATATGTGTGTGTGTGTGTGTGTGTGTGTGTGT
>NC_068988.1:14107428-14109608 GCF_001194135.2 Octopus bimaculoides | reverse complement strand
GTATGTAGGTATATTGTGCAGAAAAGAAATATAAGGAAGACGACATCATTGAATTTTACATCAATTCTACTTTCCTTCCTTATATGTTTCAGTAAAACCTACGCACACACACACACACACACACACATTGTTACCATGCATTTACAGATTAATATGAAGAGCAATATGTTGTTATTGAGCTCTTGAGTAATCGATTATTTGTTATTCATAGCAGTTATGCACACATGAAGATAGATAGATAGATAGATAGATAGATAGATAGAGTGAGTGAGTGAGTGAGTGAGTGAGTGAGTGAGTGAGTGAGTGAGTGAGGTAGAGAAGACCGAAAATGTAGGAGTGTTGATAGACGTACAGCAATAACTCCAAATGTCTGATTATATTTTTATGTATTCCCAACAATATGTATTCGAATTTTAATTTCTTTCTACTTTGGGTATAGACTTAGGTATTTGGTGTATATTTCGTACTTCTTTTTCTGTATTGAATCACTATTTAGATTCTGCACCCACTTCTGTAGGAAATTTTCTTTCAGTAATACTTCATGTCATTGACGCTTTACACTGAATAGAGGTCATTAGAAATACATTCCTTAAATGTGAAAAATATTTATAAGCTACTTATTTCACAAACCGATGACATCGGGTCAACCATAGAAATGTATATATTTAATGCGTTATCATTCAATAGCGATTAGCTCTTGTTCCCTTCAGAAATGTGATAAATAGCCGTTTGAGATATCGTTGTCACTTCTGTGGGTAAATGAATTTTAAATAACTCCAACTGTAGATTTATAATGAGGCTGTGAGTTCCAGAAAGTAGTTGTCAGATACTTCTTCAAAATCAAATGAATAAATGATACCAGATTAACGTTGGATAATGCAGCGATTAAGAGGTACTCCTCGGATTTTTTTTTATCTTTATACGTTTACCAGTTCTTTTTAAACAATCGTTCATTTTATTTCATTTACGCGAAGAAAGTTTTAGAATACTTATGTTCAAGAACATTACTTTTTCAATGTTCCCACCTGATCAATCTTCATTTGAACGATGTTTGCATAAAGATACACAAAACACACACACACACACACACACACACACACACACACACACACACACACACACACACACACACACACACACACACACACACACACACACACACACACACACACTCACAGATAGATAGATAGATAGATAGATAGATAGATAGATAGATAGATAGATAGATAGATAGATAGATAGATAGATAGCCAATTGTGAATTGAAGTCGAATATTGTTTTAAAGTGCAATTAAAAACTATGTACTATTTCCTGATGCAGACCATTCTTTGGTTTCTCTGATTTTACTGCTTATAGTCTCGAAAGACGGAAAACTGATCTACCATTCAGTCACTTTCTGAAGGCATATGGCCAGATGATAAGTTGTTGCGCTTACGGTCGAAAGAGCGTTGTTTCGATCTCCAAAACGAACAATGCGCTGTGTTCTCGAACAAAACACTTTATTTCACGTTACTCTGTCCACCCAACTGTAAATGAGTAACTCTACGATGACCTGCATCCTGTTGGGAGATGGGGTATGTAATATCATCCACTTATACGTCATGAATACTGGGTATCTGGCCTAATGAGACCCCGGACTCGAGGCAGCAATGTCCCCAGAGACTTACCTTACTATTTTCTCTCAAATTGCTCTCCTTGAATCAAACATGTGCGAGCAAACTAAAGAAACTTGATAGAGGCAACAGCTAAGTCTATTTTAAATAGTCCTCTATTGTCCAAAAACTGAAAGACACGTTGGATAATGTAGAACTAAGTATTTTATATCTGGAGCAAAAAGACGGTAGCACTTGTTGGCCGAGGCAACATGGAACTCTTTATGGGGTTGCTTGACCGACTGGAAATAGAATCTAAATCTTTTACAAATATCACTATACTAAACAAAAATATCCTCTTTTATCTTTTACTTGTTTCAGTCATTTGACTGCAGCCATGCTGGAGCAAAGCCTTTTAGTCGAACGAATCGACGCCACGACTCATTTTTTGCAAGTCCAGCACTCATTCTATCGACCTCTCCCGCCGAACCGTCAGGCGACGGGGACACAAACACACCAATACCGGGTGTCAAGCGATGGTGGTGGCGGGGGACAAACACACACACAAACATATACATACATGTATAT
>NC_068988.1:14104872-14107174 GCF_001194135.2 Octopus bimaculoides | reverse complement strand
TATATATATATATATATATATACATACATATATATATATGTATATATATATATATATATATATATATATATATATATATATATATGTGTGTGTGTGTGTATGTATGTATATATATATATATATATATGTATGTATGTATGTATATATATGTATATATATATATGTATGTATGTATGTATGTATATGTGTGTATGTATGTGTGGGTTCGTGTGTGTGCGTACAACTGCATCTGCAATCTTGAATGCTTGAGCCTCTGATTTCCAGTGTGTGTGCGTACGTTTGTGTGAGAGCAAGTGTGGATGTGTGTGAGAGAGAGAGTGAGAATGTGTCTGTGTGTGCGCACACGCATGTGTGTGTGTGTGCGTGCATGAGTGTATGTATATATGAATGTGTATATATGAACATATATGCTCACATGCGTATAGGCATCTACGTCTACATATATCTACACGTGCATCTGTATGTGTCTGCGCTTGTGTGAGCTCTAATGTGTGTGCGCATAATTTTAAATCATTTGTCTGAAACGCAGGTGTCTGTTTGCACCTGCGTTGCTGTGTGTGTGAATATGCTCTGAACGCGTGCTTACGTCTGCATTTCCAAGATTTTCAGTGCATATGCCTACGCACGTGTGTTGTGAACTATGAGACTGGGAGCTCACGTGAAGGTGTATGATGATATCAGAATGTGTGTTAATGTACACCTACTCTAATAACACTCTTGTGTTTCTCTCCGTCACAACATATGAATGGCAAAGAAAGGGATGAAAGACTAATAAGGAAGGAAGGGAGATAGTAAACGGGTAGTGGGAGCGTTTCATCCCTGTGTGAGTATGTGTGCGTGTATGTAAAAGGGAAGTGTGAGGGTGCGTGCGTGTGTGTGTATGTAAAAAGGAAGTGTGGGGGTGCGTGCGTGTGTGTGTGTATGTGCGTGCGTGCGTGTGTGTGTATGTGCGTGCGTGTGCGTGTATGTGCGTGCGCAACGGAAGTGGGATGGTGAATATTCAAGGTTCAAAAGAAAAATGAAAGAACGTTTCAACTTTGTGAGAATATATGTGTGTATATATAAAAGAGAGGTGTGTGAGTGAGCGTGTGTGAGCGTGGGTGTGTTTATGTACGTGTGTGTGCGTGCAATGGAAGTGGGATGGTGAACATTCAACGCTGAAAAGAAAAATCAAACAGCGTTTCAACTCTCTGTGGATATATATGTGTGTATGTGTGTGCGTGTAAGGGAAGTATGTGCATGTTTGTATGTGTGAACCAGAGTTCTTTCAGTAACAAATGATGATCGATTGGCAAATCTCAAAAGTCAGCCATTAGATAACTTTGACAAGTTATTAATTTGATTTACCATCCATATTTATGTATAAAATACAATTAGCCGTCATTTTTGAGGGCATTGAGCCAGCTGGTGAGAATATATAAGTACATATAGGCGCAGACGTGGCAGCGTGGTAAGAAGCTTGCTTCCCAACGTACATGGTCCCGGGTTCAATTCCACCACATGGCACATTGGGTAATGTTTTCTACTTTAGCCTTTGTGTCGACCAAAGCTTTGTGAGTGCAGTTAGTAGACGGAAACTGAAAGAAGCACATTATATATATATATATATATATATATATATATATATATGTATATATGTATGTATATATATATATATAAATATGTATGTATTTGTATGTGTGTGTGTGTCTTTTTGTCTGTGTTTCTCCCCCCAACACCATCACTTGACCACCGATACTGGTGTGTTTGTATCTGCGTAACTTAGCAGTTCGGCAAAAGAGCATAAGTACCAGGTTTACAAAAGATGTACTGGGATCGATTCATTCTGCTAAAAATTTAAGGCGCTACCCCACCATGGCTGCAGTCTAATGACTGAAAGAAGTATAAGATACAGGATGTGTGTGTGTGTGTGTGTGTGTGTGTGTGTGTGTGGGCGCGCGCGCGTATGTGTATGAGTATATATATGTATGTGTGTGTATATATATATATATATATATATATATATATATATATGAATATGTACATATATATATGAGTGTGTATATATATATGTGTGTATATATGTTTCTGTGTACATATGCATATCTGAACATATATATCTATGCGCATGTATTTGTATATGAGCTTATATGCTCATATGAGTATATGCATTCGTGTGATTGTGTATATATGCGTGTGTTTGTGTGTGTGTGTATATATATGTGTGTATATGCATGTATGTACAATGTCGGGGAAAAACATCAGTTCCCGACGATATATATATATATATATATATATACATATATATATATATATATATATA
>NC_068988.1:14103165-14104398 GCF_001194135.2 Octopus bimaculoides | reverse complement strand
GAACATAAACGCAATATAAGGGTAGATGTCATAAGAAGAGAATTTACTGTTACAGTTGTCGACGTCGCTGCTACTGCTGCTGCTGCTGTTGGTGTTGTTGTTGTGTAGGTGGTGGAGGTGTAGAGGAGGTGTTGGATGTGATGGTGGTGGTGGTGGTGGTGGTGGTGGTGCTGATGCCGTCGATGCTGTTACCTATCTGCCACCGTTTGATTTATTATCGATTTTCATGTGTAATTCCTCGTGGAAAGCTAATCTTATGTTGCGAAATGAATGAAAGGATGTACCGCGAAGAAGTTTATTATTATTATTATTATTATTATTTTTCTTTGTTTTTTTTTTGCCTTGCTATTTTTTGTTTTCTTGTTAATGTAAATATATCTGTGTGTGTGTCTGTGTCTTCTGTGTGTATGTACGTGCGCATACACGTACACATAGATGCACTCATATTAACAATAAATAAAGGAAACTACGAAAACAAAAATTATAATAATGATAATAGGGTGAAAGTAATAAAACTAGGATATATTTTTGCATATGCGCAGAAAGGCGTGCATGTATATACAAATACATGCACATACACACACATTTAACATATATAGTATACATACCCATAGATAGATAGATAGATAGATAGATAGATAGATAGATAGATAGATAGATAGATAGATATAGAAGTGGCTGTGTGGTGTTTTGCTTACAAATCACATGGTTCCGGGTTCAGTCCCACTGCGTGACACCTTGGGCAAGTGTCCAAGGCCAAGTGAGTGGATTTGGTAGACGGAAACTGAAAAAAGCCCGTCGTATATATCTGTGTGTGTGTGTGTGTGTTTGTGTGTGTGTGTGTGTGTGTGTGCTTTTTCCCCCACCATCGCTTGACAACAGATGTTGCTGTGTTTACGTCCCCGCAACTTAGCGGTTCGGCAAAGCAGATTCCGATAGAATAAGTACTAGGCTTACAAAGAATAAGTCCTGGGGTCGATTTTTTCGACTAAAGGTGGTGCTCCAGAATGGCCGCAGTCAAACGACTAAAGCAAATAAAAGAATAAAAGAATAAAAGAATAAAAGAAAAAAGAATATATATATCCTTTCTACTATAGGCACAAGGCCTTGAATTTAAAGACAGACAAAATACCGCTATGCATTTTGCCCGGCGAGGTAACGACTCTACTAGCTCGCTGTCTTGTGTGTATATATATATTTATATATATATATAAATATATGTGTATGCATATA
>NC_068988.1:14100491-14102768 GCF_001194135.2 Octopus bimaculoides | reverse complement strand
ATCCTTTCTACTATAGGCACAAGGCCTTGAATTTAAAGACAGACAAAATACCGCTATGCATTTTGCCCGGCGAGGTAACGACTCTACTAGCTCGCTGTCTTGTGTGTATATATATATTTAAAGATATGTAGATTGTTGAAAATGAAGAAACGAGTTGATATGCCTAAGGAAAATAAGTCAAGGTAGAAAATGCTAAGATAATTTTATCATAAAAAACATTTTAGTACCGGTTTCAGTCTTTGATACATTTTCATCTCTAGGTATAGAAAACAATAAAATTTTGGACAAATTAAATGAAACGTTGTTTTAAAAAACTTTTCATTTAATTTTTCCAAAATTTTATTGTTTTCCATACTTAGAGTTGAAAAAGTTTCAATGACTGAAACCAGTAGTAAAATGTTTTTAAGATAAAATTATTGAAAGTGAATGATAGGAACTGAGAGACGAGAGAGAACAACAGACACAGATAGACAGACAGGCAAGTAGAAGACAAACAGACAGATAGAGATAGAGGCAGACAGACAGACAGACAGGCAGAATGTGAGAGGGGAAGAAAACAATTAAAGTGTTTTGGACGATTCACTTTCTTGTATAAAGTAATTGATATATCTTGGCGGGAATAGTAAAGGTATTAATATTTCTTCACCAGATAACATTATAATAATGCAGATATCGTATGGGTATTATTGGTGTTATGTTACGCTATTGTCTTGCTACATGTTCGCGTGCGAGTTGGATTGTGGATGTTTGTGCGATTCTATAATGTGTTTGAGAACGATTTTTGTATGCATAGGGATGTGGGTTCGAAGCACTTTTATGTATACGTGTAAGCTTGCACATGTTTTTGATTGTGGGTATTTTCGGATATGTTTGGACGCCATTTTAGTATATGTATGTGAGTGTGTGTTTTTTATGTGTCTGTGAACGTCTTTGTTTGTGTAAATGTGTATGCATTTGTGTATGCCTGTGTGATTTTGTATGTGTTTGGGAGCGCATTTGTGCATGAGCTTATGTGTATGGGAGTATGTGTTTGCGTATGTTTCGAGGGGCAATTTTTCTCTATGTGTGTGTGTGTGCGTGTGTGTGTGTGTGTGTGTGTAAGCTTGTTTAGTTTGTTCGTGTGTTAGTGAGAGCATATATAGCTGCTTAAATGTGTATGTGATATAGGAAAGAGAAAAAGATGAAAGTGAATAAGAGAAAAATAGTGAGAAGAATTTTACAAATAATAAGAAACAGAGACAGACAGACAGACAGACAGGTAGACGGACACAGACAGGTAGACGGACACAGAGAGAGAGAGAAAGATACAAAGAGTCGGGGGGGAGTAAGATACAGAGACAAGGGGAGACAGTGAGAGCGTGAAAGGCGAGAAAAATTTTGGGAAGCGAGTAATTTGGGAGCCGGAATCAAATGTAAATCGATTATCTGAAAACCGTACTAAACGACGCCAAAGTAGGTAACCACGTGACCAGGATTTAATTCACTCATTCAAAAGTGTAGGTCATAGTTTCTTAAAGGGTAAGGTAATATTCGTTTCTTTTCTACTCTAGGCACAAGGTCCGAAATTTTGGGGATGGGGGCCAGTCGATTAGATGGACCCCAGTACGAAACTGGTACTTAAATTATCGACTCCGAAAGGATGAAAGGCAAAGTTGACCTCGACGTAATTTGAACTCAGCACATAAAGACAGAAGAAATACCTCTAAGCATTTCGCCCGGCGTGCTAACGTTTCTGCCAGCTCACCGCCATATTACCTGGAAATATTATAAGTGAGTAATAACCCAAGAAAATTTCATGGACGCGTGGCGTAGTGGCTAAGGTGTTGGACTCGTGATCGTCAGACTGTGGTTTCAATTCCAGGACCGTGGGATGCATTGTTTTCTTGAGCAAAACATTTCTTTTCACGTTTCTCCAGTTAGCTGAGCTAGCAAAAATGAATAATCCTACGATGGACTGGCGTCCCATTCAGGTGAGGAATTTATACGCCATTGAAACCGG
The DNA here is from genome assembly GCF_001194135.2 of Octopus bimaculoides. Lineage (NCBI taxonomy): Eukaryota > Metazoa > Mollusca > Cephalopoda > Octopoda > Octopodidae > Octopus > Octopus bimaculoides. Next base: position 14,100,769 of record NC_068988.1, on the reverse strand, counting down.
ATAACCGACTCTTAAATTAAAACTTCTTATTAATATAAAACTTCTTAATTTTGATGACATCTACAGGAAGAAGCTTGTTTTTAATTAATTTTTGGTAAATGTATCTTTCATAATAAAGAACTGATGTCATCAGACTGTATCGAACAGTCATTGGGTGCTTCAACTCGAAACATTCTCTCATTGGTGCATCAGCATTCACTACTAAATCACTGCTCATCATCTCTTCCTACCTTCCAGCTCAATTTCTCTCACTTACACTATAAGGAGCAAGGAACTCT
>NC_068988.1:14099305-14100304 GCF_001194135.2 Octopus bimaculoides | reverse complement strand
ATATATATATATATATATATATATATATATATATATATATATATAGATAGATAGATAGATAGATAGATAGATATAGATATATATATATATATATATATAGATAGATAGATATAGATATCGTTACTATTATGTTAAACTCAGATATGTCAAAATCTGGCCAAATGCGTTTTTCTCAATATTATTTTTGTTTGCAATAACCGGTACTTTTGGTCAAACTATCGTATCTCTAGCTGCTTCAGATGCCAAGATATAAAAAGTTGCCAAAGTTTTGTTCTGGAATGGTGAAACTATTTTTTCGTTTTCTGCAAAACAGGCAACGTTTTGGAATTACGACACTTTTCCGTAATAGCAATGATATAAAGAAATTGAGATATGACAAAGGAATAAACATACACGATTGTCTTACGAACTTCATCAGCTTACAGTTGTTTCTGCTATATGATGCAGTGGGCTCATAGTTGAGTGCCTGTGTAATACATTGCAGCTTCACCAGTGCGTCGAATGCATGTGTCTGTGCTTTGTGTGTGTGTGTGCCTGTCTGTCTGTATGTATGTATGTATGTATGTGTGTATGTATATAGGTATTCATGTTTGTATGTAACAGGAAAACATACCAAACAACATCTTCCTTCTATCATTCAGCGCTAATATGTTGATAACACATCCAGTTTATTAAAGACAGTAAAACATTCCCTCAATATACACAAGAGAAAAAAGCCAGGTCAGTTCCTCCTCAACTTTATTCGATTGTCAAAGAATATGTATAAGAATATGTATATGTATTTTTCCATATGTGTATTTTCATACACTGTTTTTAACATTTTCATTTTAATATCAGAGAATGTGTGATAATCAGTATGTAACAATACAAAGTCCATACAAAGCTTTATACTTTAAATATATTTTATCATCAAAGAATGTATATATGCATTTTAATACTCGAACTGTTTTTTAACATTTTTTATTATTCTCAAAGACTTTTGATAATCTTTTTCTAAAA
>NC_068988.1:14098090-14098717 GCF_001194135.2 Octopus bimaculoides | reverse complement strand
ACACACACACACACACACACACACATATATATATATCTATATATGTATATATGTGTGTATATATATATGTGTGTGTGTGTGTGTGTGTGTGTGTATGTATTTATGTAACTATGTATGTATGTATCTGTGTATGTATGTATATATGTCTGTGTATGTGTACTCGTCTGTGTCTGTATATGTATGAGAATAATTGCGTGTGTATATAAGTATGTGTATGACTGTTTATAATGATAAATATGTCTGTTTGTATGTGTCTTTGTATTAATGCATACACGAGAGTATGTAAATATGTGAGCTACATATGTGTCTATTTGTCAACGATTCAGTAAGTCATTTCATTAATGAGCCGATCAATCATTTAATCAATCATTGAAAATTAATCAAATGATCAGCTTCATCTTTTCTTTCCATGTAGCTAGTTATGTGCGAATCTCACTGGCAACTACATAGCCATTTCTCCGTAGATTTATCTCTCTCCTCTCTCTCTATATTTTTTTTTCTTCCTCTCCCTTTACTTCTCTCTCTTTCTCTGCTTCTCTTTACCTCTCTCTCTCTCTCTTTCCCAGTCACACTCTTTTCAGCTTTCTCTCACTCTCTCTCTCACTCTTTCTCAATCTCTCCCCCCCC
>NC_068988.1:14097679-14098080 GCF_001194135.2 Octopus bimaculoides | reverse complement strand
TATATATATATACATATACATATATGTATATACATATACATATACATATACATATACATACACATATATATACTCAAATCGAATATTAAAAGTTGAACATTAACAATCGAATTTTAAAAATTGCAATAACAAAACAAGAGTTAATTTTTAAAGTTTCAAGCATAGCTCTTCGTCAGGAAAGAAAATGGAAAAGTCCCGAGAAGGAAAAATGTCACGAGCAGCACATATATGGTTACATCACTTGAGTGATACACACACACACACACACACACACACATATATATATATCTATATATGTATATATGTGTGTATATATATATGTGTGTGTGTGTGTGTGTGTGTGTGTATGTATTTATGTAACTATGTATGTATGTATCTGTGTATGTATGTATATATGTCTG
>NC_068988.1:14090699-14095699 GCF_001194135.2 Octopus bimaculoides | reverse complement strand
CAGAATAGAGACACACAGAAGCATAACGTTTTGGTGACACTATTGATTAAATATGCATAGACTATGCTTTTATGCTCACATACAGGAATGCATCGATCTATATTCATATATAGATCGATGCGTTAGTGCGTATATCCATGCGTACGTGCGTACATACATCCAAACATCTATGCATACATATGAGCGCAAGCATGGCTTTGTAGCTAAAATAACTTTGCAACCGCGTGGCTTCGGGTTCGGCCCCACGGCGCAGCACCTTAGGCATGTATCTTCTTCTGTTATAGACCCGGGTTGACCAATTCCTTGTGAATAAATTTGGTCGGAAAAGGCTCTATAAAAACCCATCAAGTGTGTGTGTGTGTGTGTGTGTGTGTGTGTGTGTGTGTGTGTGTGTGTGTGTGTGTGTGTGTGTGTGTGTGTGTGCTTGTGTTAGGTTTTAAAGAAAGAAAACGCAAAATCAAACAAGGCCGTGTCTATATATGGAATTAATATCTAAACAGACACATTTATACACAACATCGTTAGGGAACACGTAAGAAACATAATACATTAATAGGGTACATTCATATAATAGGGTACATTCATACCACCAAAGAAGTTGGCTTTTGTAGGAGAGATGGTGACAGATTATTGAGAGTCACTGGGATTGTGAGAAATATTATTTTCTATCTTATAGCTCATCGGCAACATTTTCTCGAGGACCGAAGAACTGATCCAACATTGATTGATGGTTATAGCACGTCATTGCTTTGTACAACTAAGAGTAGGAAGTGAACTCGTTAAAAACATTTCTTGTAACTTTTATGTTACATTCACGATTAAGTCTGTTAGGAGCAAAATCTTGTCGACTTCTCTCTATAAATGTCAAATCGTTAGCAATACACTTTGCAGTAAATTTGAGCTAATGACAAGTCCGTATGTTCCTATGTATTCTTAACTTTCTCCTATTCAAACAGCACCAGTTCCTGATAGATATACTTCCTGAGTAAAACACAAGCATCACAAATCATCCCCTATGACTTGTTCAGACCCTATATCATGTACATGTCAAGCGCATCATCCCATATGACTTGTTCGAACCCTATATCATGTACAAGTGCCATATCTTTCCCAATTTCCTGCAGACTTTCTCTTAGTGGAAAACTTGGAAAGTCACGGACGCAGTCTGGCGATATATTTTCCCGAGCACTATTCAAACTTAAGGGTTTTATTTCATTCCTTGACTCAACAGTGTTATCTGCAGCCATGGGCTTGAGGACAGGTGCAGGAGGTGTAAGCACACCTATAATTTTTGGCGATGCAAAATCAAAATTTGCACCCCTACTTACTTTTCTTGGGTTTAGAAAATAGTGCGTAAAAAGTGATCTGTAAGAAGTGGCTTGAAGTTAGGTTTCTTCTCAAAGAACGAAGAACAAAATATACCATATTTCTAAAAGAATTTTGGGCCTGGGTTTGCACTCCCTAAGCAAATTTTGTCCCAAGCCAATGTCCATAGCATCCATTATGTTGAACTTCTTTCAGAAGTCTCTAACTGTAGCTTTATCCTCATCGTCAATTGCTCTCATAAGTTATTTGAAAGTTCTGATATGACTTGAAATTAGCTATAACACCTTGATCCGTAAGATGGCGTAAATTTGTATTTCGGGGGATATATACGCCTCTCACATTATCGGATAACTCGAGAAATGCTTTGTTGAAATTGTTATGCCTGGCATGGTACAGGACAAAAATGTTTGTAAACTGCTCTTCGACAAGACACTTAGTCATCCATGCTTTATTATTTAAACGTAAAATTAAATTTTGCATAAATCTTAAAATCTTTAGGTTTTGGGCGTGATAGACGAGTAAGTGTTTTAATTTCAAAACACTAACAGTATTTGCTCCCAGAAGATGCCTCGACGATGTTTACAAACTCGAAATTCTGATGTTGATTTTTGTTTCCGTTCGAGAAATAAAGTTCTAGTAGGTAACAGCTTCCACAGAAATGCAGTTTCAGAACCAATGTATACTTGCTCTGATGTGTAGCTACCTTTAGCAATAATTTTAAGAATTTTATTCTTGTTTTTATTAAGAGTATTTTTAATTAATTGCTGAATGTGGAGGATTGGATTGTGTGCAAGGCTTTCCTAAGCCGTTCTCGTCCGATGATATCAAGTAACAAATACTCAATACAGATATAACCACCAGCAACGACGACGATGAAGACGGCGGTAGCAGCGGTGATGGCGATGGACAACAGCGGCGACGATCACGCAGGCTGTGGAGATGGCGATGTTGCCTCAGACCCCCACCACCTTGCTTATTCAATTCAAAACCATCCTCTTTTAACCTACTCACAGAAAGTTCTGAGATCAAATCCCGCTGAGGTCAACTTTGCTTTTCATTCTTTCGGAGCTGATAAAGTAAATTACCCGTCAAGTATTGGTATAGAAGTAATCAAGTAAGCCTCTCTGCTGAAATTGCTGGCCTCGTGCCAAAATTTGAAATCATTCTTATTATTAAGGCGGAGAGCTGTTAGAAACGTTTCTTTTCTTCTGCTCAGGATTATTAGTAGCAGTTCCTGTATCAGCACCGGCAGTCCCACCTATCATTTTATATTGTGCGAATTCATACGCCTATTAAACCTTTCAAATCAGACAATACAGACATTAGAAGTTTATTCGTTTTCAGAAAATCACCGTACAAACTTTTGACCTTTTTAATTACCAACATGCTTATCGTTATATCACGTCTAGTTTGATTTTTGATCCATACAGCCAAAGACCGTCCCATTCTAAGCATTACATTAGATATATGAAAAAATTAGGTCCGAACATTTGACGTACTTATTTCTTTAGCATTGACTTAATTTTCCTTCTAGTATCACCTATTCCCACAGTAGATATGACAAGCTTTAATGTTTTGACACTGTAACTATTTTCTCTTGCACATTAGGTATTTTAAAGCATTAACTTTAGTATCTTGTTTAATCCTGTTTACAGTTCGTTTTTGTACAACTGTCTTCAGTTACACTTGATGACTTCTTTCCAGACATCTTGAATTTTAGGTAAATCCAAAAGTGGCGGCAGCCAAAACTTATCACACAACATATCTATAGTAAAAAAAATATAGCACCAGGAAAAATTGTTTTCTGAGAGTAAAAAATTGTTACTTATTCTGTTGGATGTAAGAATGTAAATGCCATGAAAGGGTGGAGTGAGGTAGGAGGAAGTAACATATAATTAAAGTTAGCTGAAGGATTACCAGATTCATAGGTACTTCGCTCCTTTGACTCCTGACTTGAGTTATAAAATCTTCACAGCCTATTCATACACATTCACTGGTGTTTTTGTGGCATACAACATACGTAGGTACAGACAAGAATTTCATGGTGGTACTATTATTGTTGTTGCCAGTTGGTTATCTAAAAGTTGGTTTAGTAGCGGTGGTAGTGAGTGTGTCAGTTAGTTGTATTGGTATTAATATTGGCGATCATGGTAATAGTGATGGTAGGTTGTACTGTTAGTGTTAGCAATGGTCACATTGTTCTTGATAATTGTATGATTGTTCCGGTTTAGCCTAAAGTCAATCCTCAACGACCAAAGTACAAAGACATTTTGTTCAACTTTTAAAATACATCAGGATATCGCATTAATTTCAGCCATTATATTTTAGTTTAGATTGAGTTGCTTATCATGTGCATACTATTATTGCCTTTGTCGTAGAACATTAAGAAGTTGGTGGGTTGATAAGGGCGGCGGGTGTAACAGTCTGGGTGTTGCTGGTCGATGCTGGTGATGGTGGCTGTGGTGATGGTGGTAAGTGTTGATTTAAATAAATAGACGGACAGACAGACAGATAGTCAGACAGATAGATAGACAGATAGATAGATAGATACATACATACATACATACATACATACATACATACATACATCATTGTGACCCTAAAGTATACACAAACACACACACGAATATTCACAGTGAAAAAATTCCACCTACTTTATAAGTGATTATAGTGACGTATACGAAAGTATACACATTCACATACATATATGCACATAGAAACACAGAGACATTCGTGTGTGTGTGTGTGTGTGTGTGTGTGTGTGTGTGCGTGTGTGTGTGTGTGCGCGCGTGTGTGTGTGTGTGTGTGTGTGTGTATGTAATATACACGTATATATGTATTGTGGTTAGTATTTTTTCAAATTGTGAACTAATTTCATCTTGGTTTTAGTCACTTATGAAAATTAACTGTATGAAAGCGAAAGGAAAAGATTAAGATACATTACAAATCACTGCGTAGGAGTAGCCTGAGACGTGGAATGCATTTCAAGGCTTCCCAAAGGCTTTAAAGGCTGGGAAAGTCTGCTATAATCCAATAATATTCAAGTGTCTCAATAAAACTTCGGTTATCGTCTGACAAGGTGAAGCAATCATCATTTACATATATATATATATATAAATATATATATATATACACACACGACGTGCGGTGAGTAAGCTGTCGTCTAAATTACGCAAAAATGAAAATAACACTGACATCTCATTTTAACAGATATATTTATCAGAATTGCATAAAAATATCTTGAAATACTAAAGAGCAAATTTATTCAATAAAATCCCAAACACCCAAACACTATGAAATGTTCGCATTGGAGCTTCAGGCGCCACTGCCAAGCACTACAGCATGTCGTTTCCAAATTTCTGGCAGAGTGAATTGCGTCATGGTGCTGTTTTTCTCACAGACGGTGCCCAGCTGACCTTACAATACTGTGTTGTCGACAAAGCCAAAAAGAAGCAATGCGCATGCGGGAAATTAAAAATATAAAATGTCGACAATTTACCCATTGCACCCTGTATATATGTTATACTATATATGTATGTATGTATGTATAGATAGATAGATAGATAGATAGGTTTCTTTATTAGCCACACAGGGCTCAACACAGAGGGGACAAAATACAAATGTAGAGTTTTTCTTTTCGAGTGGGTCGAAAACAAAGCAGAAAAAAAAACAAA
>NC_068988.1:14082812-14084472 GCF_001194135.2 Octopus bimaculoides | reverse complement strand
TTTTTTCTCTTCTGGCATCTGAAGCCTCGGGAAATGCTTGTCAAAAGAACAAGACAAGCGTTCCAAAATGATGTTTCTCGACATTTTTCAAATGTCAAGAAGGAAATTTTTGTATTTTGCTAGGGCCGAAACTGCCCCTGGGGGTCAATTCCTGCCCTTGAAAATACACACAAATGAAGCCTAGGTGCTTCGCAACAAAATTATTTAAAAATCCCAACAAAATGTGGACAGTAAATGGTCAAATAAACGTTTACCTTCGCAGCCGATGTGACAGCACGTCCGTGAGAAGAGATAGATAGATAGATAGATAGATAGATAGATAGATAGATAGATAGATAGATAGATAGATCGACGGAACGACAGATCGTTGGTTCGATAGTTACGTACAATCACAGACTATCTCCTTTCATGCAAACAATCCACTACATGCAACGCATGTGCCACATGTAGGTGAAAGCCGATGAACAAGCACAACGCCGAGATTCCTTACGCCATACAGAACACACCATAGCACAATATATCCTTGCATTTATCACTCTGCCTTTTCTATAGTCGAACAGAAACAATACTTCAAAGCTGATAATTATTGTTGTCTAATTAAGTGAAATCAAATTTAATTAGTCAGCACCGTGGGATCTATCATGTGACTGTTGAAGTTTGACAAATTGATCAAAGATTGCATTGTTCAATCGTATTTGTTTGGAAAACGACTATTCGATTTGGTTGACCGTGAAAGTTTTTCCATAAACCTTGTATTTCATTTCGTGACATCGTAGCAATAACGATAAAAGTAGAGAAAGGCAAATAAACAATAAACATTTCATTGCGTCTTCTCTAAACACCATCAATTAAAACAAATATCAACACAAACATCATTCAAGATTGCAGTCCTTAATGAAGTGCGTCACCATTAACGCCGCCATGACCATCGTCGTCGCCGTCATCATCATCATCATTGTCACCATCATCATTGTCACCATCATCATCATCATCATCATCATCATCATCATCATCATGGCCACTATCGTCATCATCGTTATTATCACCATCATCAGCAGCAGCAACAGCAGCATCGCCACTATCGTTTTCATTATTAATCATCACTATCTTCATCACTATCATTATCATCATCATGAACGTCATCAGCATTATCGTCGTCATCATCATCATCATCATCACTATCATCATAACCACTATCATCATTACCACTATCATTATCACCACTATCGTCGTCGTCGTCGTCATCATCATCATCGTCATCATCATCATCGTCATCATCATCACTGTCATCATCGCACTATCATCATCATCATCATCATCAACTTTTTCTGTGGTGTATGTGTGGGGTGTACATACTTGTGTATGGTCACACACATACGTGTCTGTGCATGTTTGTTTCTATGTGTGAATATGTGTGTACGTGTGTGTGTGAGGGAGAGAAAGAGAGAGAGAGACAGAGAGACAGAGAGAGGGGGCATGTGTGTGTGTGTGTGTGTGTATAAATGTTTGTGACAGAGGGCAGGTGTGCTACTGAATCAAAGCAGAACATTCATCGCATTATGTTCACCTTTCTTCATGCTGTTTACGAAGCTAGCCACAAAGAAATCACTAAAATTTCACCTGTTTCCACAAAAAAAAAAAACGTTTATGCCACTCTTTA
>NC_068988.1:14079684-14082529 GCF_001194135.2 Octopus bimaculoides | reverse complement strand
GAATTGGCGGAATGGTTAGAGCGTCGAATATCTTGTGGAATTAGTTTCATATCTCAGCATTCTGAGATCAAATCCCATCGAGATCAATTTTACCAGTTGTCCGTTAAAAGTCAGTAATTAAAGAATCAGTCGTATTTCAGAGCCGAAGCATCTCCCTCTCTTTCTTCTCTCCCTCTCCCATCTCTACCTCCTCCTCTTTCCCTCTCTCCTCTCCCTACCTCTCTATCTCTCTCTTTCTCTCTCTCTCTCTCTCTCTCTCTCTCTCTCTCTCCGTCTCTCTGTACTTTGCTTGCTTTGTGGCAGAAATTCGTTGTTGCTTAACTTGGCGGAGCCAGGTCCAACACCGTGCTATAGCGCAGCTAGCGGGCGATGAACCCCGAGTGATGCATTTATTAGCGAGTTCGCTTTATAAACCTCTATAGGGTAGGGGGACCGTGAGCCGGAGACCGGGGAGGTAGGTGGTGGTGGCAAATTCAAGAGTTTACCCCAGAAGTCACACACTCTAGCTACGCTAATGTCCAGGTCAAGAGGAGACACGCCCAAGACACGCCCAAGACGCCCAAAACACGCCCAAGACACGCTCAAGATATGCCTAAGACACGCCGTTTGACACAAAGGCTCCCACGATTCCACCAGGACTTAGGGTCCAAGCAAAGTTATACTGTGTAGAAAAAGACAGGGTGGCCACGGCTAGTATGCTTATGATCATGGGTCTACTTGGTCAGAGTTGACTTCAGATTCAAGAACATATTAACCAATCCAAGCACATATAAGATTCCAGTCTTATCGATAACAAATAATGCGGCACAGAGTGCGAAATTTACCAGAAAGCCACAAGTTCGATGTCATGTTCCAGGTCAGACGTTGACATGCAGACCTGTAATCAAAGATGTTCCAGCATCACTACCATTCTGTCTCCTTTCTGGCACATTGTGTCATCAAAAGTTTCGTTTTCTTTAAACAGTAGGGTGTTTTTAGTAAAGCATACGGCTGCTATTTCTAACAGGTAGAGTGACCGCATAATCTTTTCTACTCTAAGCACAAGGCCCGAAATTTGTGGGGAGGCGGGAGACCAGTCGATTAGATCGAACCCAGTAGACAACTGGTACTTGATTTATCAACCCCGAAAGGATGAAAGGCAAAATCGATCTCGGCGGAATTTGAACTCAGAACGTAACGACAGACGAAATACCACAAAACATAGCGCCCGGCGTGCCAACGTTTCTTATTTCTTTATCGCTCACATAGAGGGGACAAACAAGGACAGACAAGGAGATTAAGTCGATTACATGGACCCCAGTGTGTAACTGGTACTTAATTTATCGACCCCAAAATGATGAAAGGCAAAGTCGATCTAGGCGGAATTTGAACTCAGAACGTAACGACAGACGAGATACCGCAAAGCATTGCATCCGGCTTGCTAACGTTTCTGCCAGCTCGCCCCATAATGGCTCCGCGTACGTTGAGCCCAATTCATCCTTGACTAAACAGATCTATAATCAAATGCATTATTATCTTCCTTTTAATATTCAGTGACTCCTGGAGGAAATAATTTGCTGCGTTCAGCTTCTCTTTTTTTTTTTCTTTTTTGCAACCGGTAGGGTGTGATTTGAGGGAGTTTCAGCTGATATTTTTAGCGGAGTGAACTACCTCATAGAGTCTCCTGTATTTGTTCTTAGGTTATATTGTAAAGTCAGTAACGTAGCTGAGTGGAGACCATAAGGGTAGTTCAACCCATGTCCCATATCTTATGGGAACGGTACATCTGAGTTTGCTGTATAAACCTGTATAGAGGCAGGGGCGCGAGGATGGAGCGCAAACTCGAGGCCTGCTTTCGGCGGTACACACTTTAGCTACGCCACTGCGTAAAGTTGATGCATTCAATGGAACTTGGTCTACGAGGGAGAAAAACATCAACTTTTGAACAAAACAAAACTCTGCCACAGCAGAGAAAAATGTGCAGAAATGAAGTACTAAGAGTGTAATAATGAAATAAAATATTTTCTACTAAGTTAACAAAAACTTAATATTTTTCAAGCATACATTACAAACACTAATTAACGATTTTTTAAAAACTTGTTCACAAGTTTTCGAACGACTGCTGCGACAATAGCATACACACACACACACACACACACACACACATATATATATATATATATATATATATATATATATATATATGAAAAATACGAAAACTAAACGGAGCAGCACATATGCTAGGACACAACAACCTCCTAAGCACACCGAGTGCAGATATGAATAGCATATGGGAACCGGTATTAAGGAAGGATAGGAAAATATTAGATTTATAAGCCCTAAAATTCACTCCATAATTGCCCCAAGATTCCGAGTTCGATTCCAGGCAGTGACCTGAATGATAATGACAATACCATAGGAATGAGAACTCAGGTTCGAAATTTCCCTGATGAAGGCTTGAGGGTATATAGGGTATATCCATGAACTCGGGCTAATACGAACGAGCCTGGTAGGTATAAAAGACTAACTGGCACCTCTTGTCAAGAGTACAGGCAACATTCAGATCGCTGATGTTTGTTGTGCACTCCGCTGTCGTTATTTGAGTGTTGCTATTATGTGCGGCTGTGTGTAAGGATCAGTTGCGTTTTAACTTAGAAATGGAGAAAGACATAACGTAGTGCTAGATATAAAAAAAAAAGCCATTTGGGGTTAGAAATAAAGCGGAAAAACGTGAAAGTCATCGAGTGTCTTGTGCGAAATCTGTGATGAACCCTAGTGACGAAATCTATAATGAGACCGAGTGACACTCATGACCGGGAGTTGCCTCTGATATATATATATATATATATATATATATATATATATA
>NC_068988.1:14076563-14079337 GCF_001194135.2 Octopus bimaculoides | reverse complement strand
GTGTGTGTGTGTGTGTGATTTATTGCAAGTAGAGGATTGAGTGAGTGCATAATTTTTTTAAACAACTTCCTCTATATAGGCGCAGGATTGGCTGTGTGGTAAGTAGCTTGCTTACCAACCACATGGTTCCGGGTTCAGTCCCACTGCGTAGTATCTTGGGCAAGTGTCTTCTACTATAGCCTCTACCAAAGCTTTGTGACGAAAACTGAAAGAAGCCCGTCGTATATATGTATATATATATATGTGTGTATGTGCGTGTGTATGTTTGTGTGTCTGTGTTTGTCCCCTTAGCATTGCCTGACAACCGATGCTGGTGTGTTTATGTCCCCGTCATCTAGCGGTTCGGCAAAAGAGACCGATAGAATAAGTAGTAGGCCTACAAAGAATAAGTCCCGGGGCCGATTTGCTCGACTAAAGGCGGTGCTCCAGCATGGCCGCAGTCAAATGACTGAAACAAGTAAAAGAGTAAAAGAGTATATACTAACGTTGTATGTACTTGTCTGCATCTTAGCGATTGATTACGGCAACATTTATTTAGGTGTGTACGCACGTATACATGGGTGAAATCAAAGTGCATATACATGTTGGAAAACTTTTTTTTTTGTATAAAGATATGCGTGAATGTGTGTCGTACTCATGCGCACACAAGCCATAACTCGTGCTTATTATACACAAACATGCAAAACCTAATAACACATGAAAGATATACATTTAGAGAACTTCCTATGCTTTTTCAGGCGAAATATCGGACCGAAACTTCGATCTCTTCCTCTCCCCTTGGCATACGAATTTCAGGGAAAATTTATGCCCATTGCAGTTTCCTTGAGGTATCTTTCTTCCATTATTATCTACTTGTTTCAGTCATTAGACTGCGGCCATGCTGGGGCACCGCACCGCCTTGAAGGGTCTTAGTCGAACTGATCGACCATAGTTATTTTTTGTTTAAGTGTGGTACTTATTCTATCAGTCCGTTTTAGCGAACGGCTACGTGACTGGGACTTAAACAAACCGACACCGGTTGTCAGGTAACTATGGGTACAAGCACAACACAAAGACATACATGCACAGGCACACACACACACACTCACACACACACACACACACACACACATATATATATATATATATATATATATATATATATATATATATATATATGAGACTGTGTGTGTGTGTTTGTGTGTATGTGCACACATAAATACATACATAGACATATGGATGTGAGCGCGTGTGTGTCTCTGTGTTGTTGTTATTGTTGTTGTTGTTGTGTGTGCGTATGTATGAATGTATATGCATATATATATATATATATATAGAGAGAGAGAGAGAGACAGAGAGAGAGAGAGAGACAGAGAGAGACAGAGATAGAGAGACAACGGGCTTCTGCACAGTTACTATCAACTTAATCCACTCATAAGACATCGATTGACGTGGTGGTTGGGGTATAGTAAAAGACATATGCTCAAGGTGCCGCGCAGTGGGACGGAAACCGGAACCAGATGGTTGTAACGCGAGTTTCTTAACCACACAGCCGCGCATAACATTTATTTACTTATGAGTGGGTGAGAGTAAACCGGTAACAAATAATTTGCCGAACTTCAACATTTTTCAAATATATCAGTTTGGATTCCTTAACGTATAATTTGTAAAGAATTATATACTGTAGATCTAAACACATGGGAATGGAACAAATCTATGTTTTATATATTTTTTGTTTGGAACGGTGAATTTCGAACCAGATAATGCTATAAATAATGGTATGTAAATATTGGGTTTAAAAATTCTTTGGATGGTAAAAGCTGAAGGGTGTTCATGGGACTCGAACCCAAAATGAAATATTGTAAAATGCTATATTTTTTTAATTAATACCTAAATTGAAGCAAATCAAACTCAAAACGTATTGCATAGGCGCAGGTGTGGCTGTGTGGTAAGTAGCTTACTTCCCAACCACGTGGATTTGGGTTCAGTCCCACTGTGTGACACCATGTGCAAGTGTCTTCTACTATATAGTCTCGGTTTGATCAAAACCTTATGAGTGGGCTTGGCAGAAGGAAACTGAAAGAAGCCCATCGAATGTGTGTGTGTGTCTGTATGTCTGTGTTTGTCCCCTACTGCCGCTTGACAACCGGTATTCATGTGTTTATGTCCCCATAAATTAGCGATTCGGCAAAAGAAACTTATAGAATAAGTACTTGGCTTTAAAAAAAAATCATAAAGTGCTGGGATCGAGTCTTCGACTAAAAAAATCTTTCGAGGTGGTGCCCCAGCATGGCCTCAGTCTGATAGCTGAAGCAAGTAACAAATAAAAGATAGCGCAGGATTGGTTGTGTAATTCAGAATTTTGCTTTGCAGCCACGTGCTACCGGTTTCGTTTCCACTGCGCGGCCAACGTGGGGTGAGTGTTTTCTATTATATACTCAGGCCGACCAATGTCTTGTCAGTGAATTTGGTGGACGGAATTTGTATGGAAGCCTTGATAACCGGTGTCGGTTTGCTTACGTCCTCTTAACTTGGCGATTCTGTAAAGAAGTTCGATAGAAATTGTACCAAACTTAAAATAAGGATGGCAGAGAGGGTGTGATTATTTCGACTAAATGCTTCGAGGCCGATCAAAATGAAAGTTCGGTTTCTTTTTATGAATAAAATTCAAAATTTGAAACCAATTTGCAAACTACTGTGCGTTCTTAATTCTTACCTCCTATGTGTTTATGCACGTGTCTGTATGTGTGTGGGGGGGGGGAGAGAGAATGAGAGAGAGAGAGAGAGAGAGAGAG
>NC_068988.1:14070881-14076207 GCF_001194135.2 Octopus bimaculoides | reverse complement strand
ACCCATTTCACGGCTCTTAATAATAATAGTAATAATAATAATAATAATTATTATTATTATTATTATTATTATTATTATTATTATTATTATTATTATTATTATTATTATTATTATTATCATTATTATTACAGAATGATATTTGACTTACGACATCACTTTTACATTCGTAAAATACTTTGATTTTAATACTATATATATCTAAACTTGCTTTTTACATTTTTTTGGTGTGGTGAAGAATTTTTTTTTTTTTCTTCAGCTGTCTGTCAAACGTTTCGTTTGATTTAACTTTTTTGTCCCTTTTATGAGACTCCATTCCGAAGTGAAATAATTTTGTTGTGAATTATTGTGAACGTTGTACCATATCTGTTACTGCTTTTCTTGTGATCACAATTATTATTACTTTTTTTCTTGATGTATTTCTTTTTTCTCAGCAGTGCGAAAACGAACAGGTTGAGGAAATTAAAACAAAACTATAAATACAGCTCGGATTTATATGACGAAACAGTTTCACTTTCTGGAAAGTGAAAGTAATGTTGTAAACTTAAGTGTCACCCATTACACGGCACCTTCTCCACACCGTCTCTCTTTCAATCCAACCACCAGTTCTAAAAAACGACCATCACCAGTCACACCCATCATCATCACGACCACCACAATCTCTGGCACCAACACCAACACAACTGCTACCACAACGATTACAACTGTTACAACCACCACCACAACTATCATCACTACCATCACCGCCATCCCCACCTGATCATGAACCATCGTCACCGTCACCATAAACAAAACCACCACCACAACAATAAACATCATAACCTCTGCCATCAACGCCGCCACCATCACCATCGTCATCAAATCGTCTTCAGACTACACAACCACCTAACTACCAGCACCACCAGCACCACCATCGCTCACCACCAACATCAACACCAACACTACCATTAATAGTAACCAACATGTTAAGGGTCCCGCTGGAAACGTTAAATATTTTCTTACAGTAACCCACCATATCATATTTTGCTTTCCAACTCTCGAGCCGGCATGGGAGACTCTAACGTGGCTGTAAGACCTAGTAGAAATAACAGCCAAATCTCTCAAAAATCACAAGCGACCGATATATAAAAGAAAAGGTCCATTGGATAATGTACCCTCACAAAATTGAAAAATAAACGGGTGTGGCTACGGTTGGAATATCCTATGAACATAGAGTTGTTTGATCGAGGTTGATCTGTGGTTAAACAAAAACAAAAACTTTTTAGCTATCTCGTTTTTATCATTTTAACTTAATCGGCGAAGCAGACGACACTTTAATAGAAGACGCAGACAATCAAGAAATGATGTTTGCTGTAATTATTATAAATAATAACGAAAATATTTGATTAAATATCTTTCTCGAAATTATGATTGAACTCATAAAAAGTGGAGAATTATCGTAACTTACCTTTTTATCTTGTAGTGATACCGTTCACAATTGTCAAATTATTATTATTGTTGTTGTTGTTGACTTCCTTATAGACGAAAGAAGAGTGTATCTGTTTGTCTGTTTGTTTGTTTGCTTGTTTTTTTATGTTTATTATTGTTGTTGTCGTTGATGTTTTGTGTATATTTACTTGTGCAATATAATTAAGCAGAGGCACGGAATATCTTTAGGTTGCCAACGAAATAAAATCACAAAATATAAATATGAATATAACAAATATGAAACCAAACTAAAAGCGAACAAATCTATTTTCTTTTTTTAAAAAGCGCCACAAAATTATTTTTTGTTCTGTGTTATCTTGTTTTTATTATTACTATTATTATTATTATTATTTGTAGTGATTTCCCTTATTTCTCCTTTTTTTTTTTTCTCTCCCTCTCTCGTTTTCTCCACGTAACTTTTTTCGGGTATTTTCCAGCCTTTGTCACTCAATAAGCAGACGACACGAACGAGAAAGGCGCAACTATCGTTATTTTAAAAAAAGGATATGAGAAAAAAAAATAAAAACAATTAAGAACGAAAAAAATGTTAAATAACAACTTAAAGCAGGAATTTAGATGTGATTAAATATAAAATAAACATATACAGAAACCAATTTTTTTTTTAAAAGAACAACGTGTCAATATATATATTATATATATAAAGGGGATTGCACAAGTCAACAATTCTAGTACTAGTAGCGACACTTCTAAACAATAACACTGACTACATACAAATAATGAATGAATATTATCAGCAACACTAACAACGATAGCGACAAACTATATTGCCTCACTCTCTTCCTATCACCCCCCAATTTCTTTTAGTATATCTCCCTCTTTCTCTCACTCTCTGTCTTTTTCTCTCTATATCCATCTATCTATTTCTCTCGCGCACACACCCACTCACACGTCCGCTTTCTCGTTTTATCATTCTATCTCGCTCTGTTTTTGTCACTCGCTTTAAACACTTTCCATGTGTTTCTGTTCTTCTTTCTGTCTTCTGACTCACACACATACTCTCTCACCCCTCTCTCACCTATCTCTCTCTCTCGTTCACTCGCTTCTATTCTCAACGTTTGTCTTCCACTTTTACAACCTCACTTTTCTTCTGCTCCAAAACTCACTTTTTCCTTTCTCTTTCTCTCAATCGATACCTGCCCCTGTAATCCCGTAACTTATCTGCATTAACCTCATCCCATCAGCCCCTCTATTTCTAATTCATCATCTCCTTCTCTCACCATTAGTCTCACTTCCTGCAAACTCCCATAATTCACTTCTATTTGTTCTCCCGTCTCCTTTTTACTTCCATTAGTCTTCCATCCTTTTGGGTGTCGATAAAATAATTACCAGTCGACCACTGGAGGTCGATGTAATTAAATAGTTCCCACTCCTCAAATTTCAGGCCTTGTGCTTATACTAGAAAGAATCATTTTTATACTGGCACTCTGCCGGTTACACAACGACGTGGGTTCCAGTCGAACCGACCAGCGGAGCAGGCTGCTCATGGAATTAAGATGAAAATGTATTCTCCACCCTTTAGTATTCAGCTTATTCTGCCAAATGTAATGTTTGTTTATTCACATTGTTTTGAAATAATCATGCATTATCTTGTAGTTTAGAGATGTTGATAACGTGATTGCTTAGTTTTAGAATTACTTTGTAGGGATGAGGTCAGAGGTCAGATCTGACGAGTCTCGATATAAAACAGGTTAAATATTTCGGCCTGATGTGGCCGGTTTGAATGCTAAAGGGTTAACGTAGTTCCCAAGGGGATTCAGCTTCACACGAAATGTGACAAGGTTGGCCCTTTGAAATACAGGTACTACTCATTTTTGCTAGCTGAGTGGACTGGAGCAACGTGAAATAAAGAGTCTTGCTCAAGAGACACAATGCACCGACGAGTATCGAACTCACGATGTTACGATCATGAGCCGATTACCCTAACCACTAATTCACGCGCCTTCACACTAGAAGGAATTATTCTCCACATACACACACAACTTTCCGTTTCTCATCTCTGTTCTCTTCCTCTTTCTCTTCTCTCTATCTTTTACTCTTTTAATCTTCCCCCTCTCTCTCTCCCTCTTTATTATTCCTTCCCCCCCTCTCTCTCTCTCTCTCTCTCTCTCTCTCTCTCTCTTCCCTACCATCACTGTCTTTATTCTACACAACCATCTGATGTAAAATCTTCTCAAATGACATTGCAACTGTGTGATGACAATTTTCAGGCAGACTCTCGTCATCACCGCAACTTTACACACGCTCTTACATGCCATTGTCTTTTTACTACTTCTCATTTGCTTTCTTCTTTCTTTTACTTTCCTTCTTCTTCCTCTTCTTCTTCTTCTTCTTCTTCTTCTTCTTCTTCTTTTTCTTCTTCTTCTTCTTCTTCTTCTTCTTTTTCTTCTTCTTCTTCTTCTTCTTCTTCTTCTTCTTCATATTCTTTTTCTTCTTTTTCTTCTTCATTTTCTTCTTCTTCATATTCTTTTTCTTCTTATTTTTCTTCTTCTTCTTCTTCTTCTTCTTCATTTTCTTCTTTTTCTTCTTCTTCATTTTCTTTTTTTTCTTCATCTTCTGCATCTTTTTTCTCTTAATCTTCTTCTTCTTCATTTTCTTTTTCTTCTTCTTCATTTTCTTCTTTTTCGTCTTCTTCTTTTTCTTCATATTCTTCATCTTCTTTTTCTTCTTCTTCATTTTCTTTTTCTTCTTTTCCTTTTCTTCTTCTTTTTCTTCATCTTCTTTTACTTCATCTTCTTCATCATAATCTTCTTCTTCATTTTCTTCTTCTTTTTCTTCTTTCTTTTTTTTCTTTCACTCCTTCCCTACACCTGTTTTCCTTCATCCTTCTCTCTCGGTCTCCAAATCCTTATATTTCTCTCTGCTAAACATTTTATATACATACATACAAACTCTCTCTCTCTCTCTCTCTCTCTCTCTCTCTCTCACACACACACACACACACACACACACACACACACACACACACACACACGCACATGCATATATTCATTTGTGCAATGTTTGCTCTCAAACTATTTACCTGAACGCCGTTATCTGCCAGTCTATCCGTTTATTTACCTCTCTGTCTATCTGCCTACCTTTCTGGCACTATATACTGAAATCAATAAAAGATTATACGTGAATATGTGTGTGTGTGTATGAGTGTGTACATGCATGTTTGTGTATGTATATATACATATATATTTATAAATATATGTATACGAACATACACAAACATACACACACACACATATATATATATGCATACTCGCTCAAACATATCCACATGCATATATATCCATGTATGTGTGCGTATATATATGCGTGTGTGTGAGTATGTGTGTGGGTGTGTATAGATAGACAGATAGATAGAGAGAGAGACAGGCACTTTGATATGCCTATGAGGATATGTGTATGTGCGTATGAGGGCATATGTGTGAGTGTGAGCGCGCGAGTGTGTGGGCCCACGTGTGTATGTGTGTGTGTGTGTGTGTGTGTGTGTGTGTGCGTGAGTAGCTGATTAACTGTCTTCGTGCGTTTTCTATATCTATAAATGTCCATATGTGTCTGACTGATTGGCAGTCTGGCTATCGATATGTATATCAATCGATCTTTATCTATTTATCTTTCTATCAATCAAGCAATTTGTTTATCTATCCACCTTTCTATCAACCTCTCTCTCCATATATATATGTGTGTGTGTGTGTGTGTGTGTGTGTGTGTGTGTGTGTGTGTGTATTCTTTTATTCTTTTATTTGTCTCAATCATTTGACTGCGGCCATGCTGGAGCACCGCCTTTAGTCGAGCAAATCGACCCCAGGACTTATTCTTTGTAAGCCTAGTACTTATTCTATCGTTCTCT
>NC_068988.1:14067282-14070484 GCF_001194135.2 Octopus bimaculoides | reverse complement strand
TATATATATATATATATATATATATATATATATCATATGTGTATATATATATAATATGTATCTATGTATATATATATATACATGTATATATGTATATATATTCAAATATATATATATATATATATATATATATATGCACATCCACACACTCACATATGTATGTATGCATGCTTACATATACGCACACTTTCATATACACAGACATACGCACGCACACACACTTGTCTCGCTCGCTGTTTCTCTCTTTCTCTCTCTCTTTCTTTCGCTCTCTCTCTCTCTCTCTCTCTCTCTCACTCTTGCACCTGTCGTTTCCCCATCACCATGACGACCACCGTCGTCATAGGAAAGCTACCACCTGGTTAACACACAACTCTCAAACTACCGGCAGCCCTGCGTGCACGCTCAATTTGCTAGAAGTAGCAGTTAAGTCTTCTTCAATTCACAGTCTATCGTCTTAAAAAGAAAAACAACTGGATAATGGAAACTTGAGGTCCCTGCATATAAGAAAAAAGACGGAATGGTCATGACAGGAGCGCTATTGATCGTTGTCGCCTGTTCAAATGTATCTGATCTGAGGTAAAACAATAATAACTGCATTTCCTGTCACAATCAATGTGCCTCAATATGGTCATACGCGTGCTAGAAATAACAGCAAAACTTCCCTCAACCTACGCAATGTCGTTTAATAAAGGTAGATATCGGACATTGTCCAAGGTGCACATCATCATATCATCCTCATCATCATCATTATCACCATTGTCATCGTCATCATCATCGTTCTGATCGTCATCATCGTCATCATCGTCTTCGTCATCTTCGTCACCGTCATCATGATCATGATCATCATCATCATCATCAACATTAGCAGTAGCAGCTGCATCACCATCACTATCAACATCGTCATCATCATCATCGTCATCACCATCATCATTATAATCACCATCATCGTCATCGTCATTATCATCGTCATCATCGTCCTCGTCCTTATCATTAGTGTCATCGTCATCGTAATCATCATCATTATCATCATCATCGTCATCTTCATCATCATCATCGTCGTCGTCATCATCATCATCATCATCCTCATCATCATCGTCATCGTTGTCGTCGTCGTCCCCGTCATCATCATCATCGTCATCGTCATCATCATCATCGTCATCATCATCATCATCATCATCATCATCATCATCATCATCATCACCATCATCATCCACCAATACCCTGTTTACCACCATCATCTTCATAACAGCCACTGACTCTCTTTTAAATGTCTCTACACACCACTATTATACTGACCACCGCCATCATAACTACCTTCACCGCCACCACCTTCTCCTCCACCGCCGCCACCTTCTCCTCCACCGCCGCCACCGCCAACATTATTATTAACAGTGTTACTATACCATCGGTCCCCGCACCAACATCACTGATACTACCACTTCTACTCACACCGCAGCCATCACAATCATCACTACGACTACCACCACCATAAACGTCTACCACCACCAGAACCACTACTACCACCATCACTACAACGCTGCCACAATTACCGGCACCAGTACCACCACCATCACCCCAACTATCACCACCGCTACTGCCACCACCACAACAACTACTACCACTACAACTGCGACTACCACCACCACAACTGCGACGACCACCACAACTACCACCACCACTATAATTACCACTTCCACCAAACAACTATTCTACCACCGCCACAACTATCACCATTGCCACAACTATCACC
This sequence comes from Octopus bimaculoides, assembly GCF_001194135.2. Classification (NCBI taxonomy): domain Eukaryota; kingdom Metazoa; phylum Mollusca; class Cephalopoda; order Octopoda; family Octopodidae; genus Octopus; species Octopus bimaculoides. The sequence continues at coordinate 14,068,734 of NC_068988.1, read as the reverse complement.
ACCACCACTACAACTGCCGCCACCCCCTTAACTATCAACACCGCCCTCATCATCAATAACGTTTCTTCTACCACCACCATCGCCGTCACAATCATCAACAATATCGCCGCCACCTTAACCGCCACCACCACCACCACCACTACCACCACCTCTACATCAATACTATCGAGATCACCATCACGGCCACCAGCCTCATCAGCCTCGACACTCAAAAACCGCTTCCCCTATCATCGCCATTATTCACGCAAAACTCCCAACCACCACTCACACCGACACCACAGTCACCAAATTACCACCCCTATTAACCCTACCATCACAAAAATAATTCGTTCATAACGGCGAGAGCAGCTTGCAGCTTTAAAGTGCTTTTCTGTCTTGGTAAGAGCTATGGGTGTGTAAAACGAAGGTTGAAGGCGGGGGTGAGGATGCAGGAAAAATGGAGGAAAATGGAGGAACATGGAGGTAAATGTAACAGAGAGAAAGAATTGTTTGCATGACAGGAAAAACATTGCACTGAGTTGAAAGTTGATGGTATATATGTAAGTTAGGTTTTGTCTGCAGGTGTCACTGTGTCATGACAGAATATATTGCTGTATATCCAGCTATCTATCTATCTATCTATCTATCTATCTATCTATCTATCTATCTATCTGTCTATCTAAAGATTGATAGATAAATAGATAGATAGATAGATAGATAGATAGACAGACAGATAGATAGATAGATACATACATACATACATACATACATACATACATCCATACATAGACAGATAGGTAGAGATATCATGATGTATACGCACACAAAACACGTCCATGTACTATATATGGATTTACTTTTCGTAATGAGATAAAAAATAACAAGGCTGTGTATATTTTAGAACATCTATAAATAGAAGGTCTTACAGCTGTTTCCAGGATATTTATTATATCCATTCATGGGAGACGGTGTGAGAGGATGGTTAAGCAATAGTTAATTTAGATAAGATAGGAAATAGAGAGTTGATTGGAGGAAACGTATGGGTCTCATTGACACCGCTACCGCTCATAACCTATCTCTTTCTCTCTCTATATATATATATATGTATATACTCTCCTATATATATATAGGAGAGTATTGTAGTTCGCTTGAAGAATTGTGTACTGTTTGTAAAGAATAAAAGGTTTTGAATGGTACAACAATATATATATGTATGTATATATATATATATATATATATATATATATATATGTAATGCAGCAGGATTTTGGCAGCACACACCCGACGATGCTCTAACGACACTCACTGCAACATGTTTACATACAATTATTCGTATATGAAACTTCGTAAATTTCAGTGTTGGCTCTACTTTCTATGAAAAATCTATAAAGATTATTTCAAAAAGTGGTATATATATATATGTGTGTGTGTGTGTGTGTGTGTGTGTGTGTGTGTGTGTGTGTGTGTGTGTGT
>NC_068988.1:14063612-14067191 GCF_001194135.2 Octopus bimaculoides | reverse complement strand
ATATATATATATGCATGTATGTATATATGTATGTATATACATACGTGAGTGAATGTAATATCTATGTGTATGTATTATATGTATAATTGCGTGTGTATATATATATATATATATATATATAAACACTTATGTTTATGTGTATGTGTTTATTAAATAAACTCTGTCTCGTTAATAATGTTTCTATTTAAACATAGCTTTTAGCCGTCACTGAATGGATATACTAATTAAAATTAAGTAGATATATTGAATAGTATGTAAATGACTGTCATGTTTATACAAATTTCACAATGGAGAGCAATAGAGATCGTCAGGACTTTAGTTTCATACGTGTTTATCTTCTCGTCAGTAGTCGTTTAGCCAACTCCTAAGTGATCACTGAAAAATTGCATTTAAAACCACTTATATTGGGATCTTTGAAACCAAGGCGGCTATTTGGATATTTGTCTTGTTTTATGGGACAGTTCCATTAAGCCAGGTAAAGAGATATTGTTCAGTCGACCCGTCATTTTTTCCACCCAGACTCAGCAAATAAATTCAGGTAGTGCTCACGATATAGTAGCAATTTCTATATCTGGAACAGAGTTGCGACTACCGCTGCCCTGAGCAGACCAGCTTATATTGCATCCACGTATATTTCCAATTAATTGCCACATTATATTCGAAAGTTCTTGTAAACTCTGGTTTGGCAGACATCTAATTTAGAAACTCGGCACCGATGTGGTGGACTTACAAAATAGTCACTACTTCTTCTGGACGATAGAGGGAACTAAAAACATCCATAAGTATGTTTAGGAAGCTGATGCTCTTTTTATTCAAATTCGGAGGAGAAACCAGAAAAGAAGTCCCCCAAAACAATTTGATTAATTCCTTCGGGTTTTGAGTATCGTTCCATAAATGAGAATGAAGAAAATGATTCAAGAAACATCGAGGTTGACTAACCATTTAAGACTGGATCCTGGAATATTTTTTTTTACTTTCCTTAGTCATTGGACTGCAACCCTACTAAGTAGTGCCATGAAAGGTTTAGTCAAACAATTCACCTCTAAGTACTTATTTTTTTAAATTTGGTATATATTCTATCGGTCTGTTTCGCCGAACTGCTAAGTTACAGAGGTGTAAACACATCAATAGCGATTCACCAGCGGTGAAGAGAGGAACAAACACGAAGACACACACATATACCTCCACATACCGATCTACAACAGTCCATGTGTGTGTGTGTGTGTGTGTGTGTGTGTGTGTGTGTGTGTGTGTGTGTGTGTGTGTGTGTGTGTGTGCGCGCACGTGTGTTTTTTATGACAATTTCTGCATAGTTTCGTCTACCAAATTCACTCTCTAGTCTTTGGTCGGCCCGAGATTACAATGGAAGACGCTTTCCCAATATGCCGCGTAGTAGAACCGAAGCTGAAACCAAGTGGTTGCAAAACGAACTTCGTAACCTCACAGTCATGCTCCAATCGATATGCTGCAATGATAAAGATAGAATAAAAGTTCATTGTTAATGCTGCAGCAGTTTCCAAATAAAGTCTCCCTTTTTGGAAAGGAAAAGCAGCAGATAAACCCTGATTATAAGGAATTAGTTCATTTCAATATTTTTGGATGCATTCTTTTGGCAGAACGGATTCTAAAATGCTATAAATAATGTTTGTGTGAACATGCCAGTGATATTCTTAACTCGATTCTGATTCGATTAAACTATGTTCCAAGAAACTTACAAATAAAAAAAAAAAAGAAATTAAGAAAAAACTCAAGTTGAACGTCTTAATAAATATGAAATAAAACGTCTATTTTTGAAATTAATTAAAATCAAGGCCGTTGTCCTAATTACATAGAAACTCAGTTCTTCAAGCTTAGAAGAAACTAGCCGTTTTGTAGTGTTTACATACCTTTTACAGTGATATGGTAAGAATTCCTTATTTCAGACTTTGAGATGCAATTATTGTTATTATCTTCAAGAACGTCGTAGGAAATTGCAGCGGTTTCTCCTTATTGACAATCTCTCCCTAGAATCATTATAAATAGAACATTTCCTCTCTAATCCAAGTATGTTTTCGGACTTCTTAACAAGAACAACTGATATTATTTCTTTGAAACAACTGCTGATAAACACCAAGAACAGAAACGAGCCCTTTATATGGCTTTATAGCTTTCGTAGATTGAATCAAGACCTTTGACACAGGAAATTGAACAACTCTGTAGGAGCTTCTTCTAGATTGTGGTTAATCAAAGCAATCACTCAAGTATTCAGTAATATGGAGGAAATCGTACCAGATGATTACGAGTTACCGAAACCTGAAGGTTTTTCTAATCAAAGCCTTCAGGTTTAGATGTTATCTCTGTGACCCTGATATAAAATTGGCTTCCTTTCTGTTTCGTATTCTTGTTTTGCTTTCTGAACTTAACTTCAGTAATAAACAAACGAATCGTTTTCGGGTTGTTAGTAGAAGAACCGCAGATGTCGGAAGGTTATCAGACAACCAGCCTCTTACTGACATTGCATTATTTTCATACAGCAAGATACGTGAAATTCAAGAGTTGATCCTACCTTCCTTGAAGTAGATATGTTATGGTAGAATAATCTCTTGCAAAAGTGATCAACCATTTCGTTGTTTAATACATTTTTATACATTTTAGATTTTAGTGTAACAAAAAGAATAATCATCAGCCGTTAATATGACACGCAGTCCAATACGACTAATTCCATGTTTCTACAGACCTTTGATCATGGGACATGAATACAAACGAAATACTTTATAAACTCGTTGCAATATATTTCGTTAATCATTGTAGGTCTGCTATGGTTTAATATATTTTAAATTTCTTTAGGCCCCTTCTCATTGCTTTATACTCATTCTCTTTTCCTTTTCCCTGAAAGAAAACTCCATTCTTCATTGAGCATTATAGATATATATATATACATACATACACGCACGTACACACACTCACGGATGCACACACACAAACACACATACGTATGTACATGCATACAAACACATACACACGCACACACATATACATAAGCCTGCTGGCTATTTGCGACATCAGTGTCTGAAAAGTTGCTAATATTTGGTATATCATAGCAGCCAGGTTTGACTGGCATTCGCTGATCGGACGCCTCCTACTGATGATTTTTCCATTAAAATGAAATCACGAGATATGGTAGTTTTGGCGCCCATGTCAGCCAATTCTCGTCTGCTACGATCTATCAGTATGCTTTTATGCACCATACGCCTCCATGAAAGGATCTCTCAAGGCTAATGACGAAGTATTCGCTGTTCTAAGAAGACGTCTATGTTAAGCTGGATATAAAGATTACCTCTTGGTATTGATACTGGATCCGTCGCCAATAACAATAATAATTATAATAATAATAATAATAATAATTATATATATAAATAGGCGCAGGAGTGGCTGTGTGATAAGAGACTTGCTTCCCAACCACATGGTTCCCGTTTCTGTCCCATTGCTTGGCACTTGAGCAAGTATCTTCTACTATAGCCTCGGGTTGTGTAGGTGAATTTGGTAGACGGAAAAGGAAAGAAGCCCATGGTATATATATATATATATATATATATATAT
>NC_068988.1:14061113-14062274 GCF_001194135.2 Octopus bimaculoides | reverse complement strand
TATATATATATATATTATTATGATTGACCGTTGACTGAACACTATACAATTTTTTTTCTCCGTGTTTTTCTCCTTGTCTCCGTATTCTTTCTGTTGAAGAGCGTAGCTCGAAACGTCAAAGACTTTCCGTATTCCCGAGCGTCATACTAATATATACTTTTGTTATTTACACCACCTGTCCTCGTCTGTTGTTATTATTTGTATATTCTCCCATATATATATGTATATTTGAAGTAGAAACTTCAAATAATTTTTGCTTTTTACTTATTTCTGTCATTGGGCTGCAGTCACGCTATGGCACCGCCTTGAAGGGTTTGTTGGGACAAATCATACCACAGTTCTGATTTATTTTTAATTCTTTAAAGTCTGGTACTTATTCTTTCGGTCACTTTTGCCGAACCGCTACGTTAAGGAGACATAAACAAATCAACGGCGCTTATCAAGCGGTGTACGTGGGCAAACACAAACACATGCACATGGACACGCGCACGCACACACACACACACACACACACACACACACACACACACACGCACACACACGAACGCACACACATGCATATATATCTAGGGTGTTATAAATCCGTACATTGCTAGAAATAAAAGCTGAAATTCTCTTATGATGTAGCCAAAGCACAAACGGCTTCCATACAATCTCCATCTATCAAGTTCCCTTACAAGGCATTGGTTGCAACAGGTTATATTATAAGACAGTTGCCCAAAGTGCCGCACAGAAGAATTAAACCCCAAACCAGATGGTAACCAAGTGAGCTTCTTAACCACACAGACACACGTACGTCCATGATATTTTTTTATAATTTTAGGGATATTATCCATTTCATTTTTGCAGTTCTTTTCTCTATGAATACGTACTTGGGTAGTAGCGAATGAGCACGTGATGGTGGTAAATCACTGAGGCATAAGAATTTAAGAGAGCGGATTTCTCACGACAGCTCGTCCACAAAATTATTTCTTGAGTTAATTCTGGATGATGGGTTTACGACAGTCAAAACTTCAGATACAATACGTTACAATACGTAATAGAAAATATCATGTTTGATCTCCCATCAGAATAGTAAAGATTTCACATCACTTACAGATTAAATTTGTCAATATATATATATATTTATTTTTACACACATACACACACAGATATATATAT
>NC_068988.1:14057682-14058942 GCF_001194135.2 Octopus bimaculoides | reverse complement strand
ACAAAAACCGTTTTTCCTTCCCGTTTAAAGGAAGGTGGCGGAACAATATTCACGATAGACTCGGCTGATAAGTGGGCTCGTCCCACACGCGAGATAGATAGATAGATAGGTAGGTAGATAGGTAGGTAGGTAGGTAGGTAGGTAGGTAGGTAGATAGGTAGGTAGGTAGGCAGATAGATAGATCGATAGACAGACAGGTAGACAGGTAGACAGACAAGCAGGCAGATAGACAGACAGACAGACAGACAGACAGACAGACAGACAGACAGACAGATAGATAGATAGATAGATAGATAGATAGATAGATAGATAGATACAAAAAGGCAGAAGAGAAAAGATATTTGATGGCCTTACCATTTTACTTCAGAAAAGACCCGTCCAGTAACGTGCGTGAGATAGAAGAGCATGACCTGACTTTCCATCGGTTTCAACTTCGAATGTTCCAAGTGATTCAATCAACAGAACAGCCTTCCTACGAAATTAACATGAAAATGGCTGAGCACTTCATAGACACGTATAACCTTCGCAATACAGGTCGTGACATGGCTGGCCCCTATTGAATTACAGGTACAACTTATTTTCGCCAGCTGAGTAGACTGGAGCAACGAGAAATAAAGTGTCTTTCTCGATGACACAACGCGCCGTCGGGAATCGAACTCACGGCGTCACGATTGTGATTTGAATACCCTAAACTAGGCGCCTTCACAGGAGAGCATGGAGATGCATTAACGTCGATCTTTTATGTGTGCCACATGAAGGTAGATGAGAAAGGGAGAGCTGATCTTACATTGTTAACTGATCTCTCAAAAACGCCATAGAGACGTTTTAACAAATTAACGTCCTTATATAAATAGTTAATGTATTTGGGATTCCATTTTAGCTAACACAAGAATTAAAATCTTACAATTAGTTGGTGAAAATCTGCAGACGTTATATTTTGGACAGAGGAAGAAGCATTTTCTGAGAAGGAGTTGACATCTATTTATCTTTTCAGATACGTTGCCATATTTTTTCACTGCAGGAATAAAAAATAAAAAATTTTAAAAGAACATTAGATCAATCGAGTTTTCCAGATATCTTTCAAAGTTCTTGTGGTAACTTTCACTCCAACAGTGTGTCCTGTAATTGCTTTGATCTTCAGGCGATATCCTATCACCTTATAACTGTTTGATAGATCGTCAGAATTATCTCGACATTTTTAGCCAGAGAACTCAAATGAAACGAAACATCCAATTTCTTCTTTTTTTTTTTTTTTTTTTT
>NC_068988.1:14052085-14057168 GCF_001194135.2 Octopus bimaculoides | reverse complement strand
AGAAGAAGAAGAAGAAGAAGAAGAAGAAGAAGAAGAAGAACTGCCCGGATGCAGTACCAAGCAGTGGCCCTCATGGCTTCTGATCTTAATTGATTGGAAGTGTTATCATGTACATTGTTTTGTCTTGGTATAAAAGATGGGCTACAGCAAATATTCTGCTTAATACAACAGATTTGCTTGTCAGTTGTTTGACCTTAACCAGTTGAGCATGTTCCTTGGTGGCTGACGATATGTGCATCTCTGATCATGAGTAGAAGTAGTGGTTGGGGCATCATAGCCATGTGTTGAGAGGAATTCTTTCGGGTTTGAATAATTCACCTCTGGAAACATGGGTGTTTTGCTCAACATCCTTAAACAAACCTTATTCAAGGACCTTTTGAGCAAGAAGGACAAGGCATGCTGCGTGGATGAGAATTCGCAGACATGCGCTGAGGCTGCGACACCTCCAGCGATAACTTACCTGTGAGCAGGTGTGGTTACAGTTTGTTGAAAGCGCTTTTCCGCAGGTGGAAGTTCCACCTTGAAGTTTCATATGGATTAGTGGTGGGCAAAATCGACGATGTACTCGGTGACGTCCTGGGAGTGTAGGGGGATGAAGTGGCTGGTCTCTTTCGAAGGACTTTCGCGCCGTGAACTATGGATAACTTCCAGAAATCCCTGGTCTGACAATGCTACCGGGGGACACTGCCGGTTCGAGAAAGCTCTACAGGCACGAGTGTGGAGTCAGTCGAGCTTGTCCGAGATTCACGCAGAGGAATGAAACCGTTCTGCATGCTCTCGTACAGTGTCCGCACATTGCTGACTTGTGGAGCTTTGTTGAACAGTTATTGTCACGTGTAGGACGGATCCGGCTATCGTCCTTGTCCATTATGAAGATCGCCCCGCCTTCTTCTTTTGGTCGGGAAGGGAAGACAATGTTTCTCTGTCTGGTGGCTATGGCAAAAGAGGTTGTGTCGTGGACGCGATTGAAAGGGTTAAAGACGGGTACCTTCCTCTTTGGTTACGGCCTCATTGACTTTTTCAGGTTCCACCGGAAAAGGAAAGTGAGGCTGGAGAGAGAGGTAGTTACCCAGAAAATTCGTTGAAAAGTGGGTGAATGTGATGAGAATGGCCCCTGTGCACCTGTAGGCCGGATGGAAAAGAGAAGAGAGGAAGCCTTCCTGAGGAGCCGTTGCTGTTAAGGGGGCTAAAGTGCGTGAGATCTCTTTGGTCACCTTCCGGTGGAACTCCTCCCTATTAGGAAAGCATATTGTTGATTTAATCTCTTTGTTAATTCTTGTTTTTGTTAGCTGTTTACACGTCTAACCTCACGTCCCGTGTCTGTGTACCGCCCTCTATATTTTGTGTTTGGCCCTGGTGGCCAATAAGAAAGTATTATTATTATTATTATTATTATTATTATTATTATTAGTAGTAGTAGTAGTAGTAGTAGTAGTATTGTCATTCAAATTCCACCGAGGTCGACTTTGCCTTTCATCTTTTCGGAGTCGATGAAATAAGTACCAGTTAAACACTTCGACACATGATGCGTGGTACGCCGTGTACCTGTTCAGGCAACGTCGATTTCAGGGAAAAAGGGAGTTGATGTACATATAATTTTCCATCCAAAATAATAGAGCTTTATCCGTTGCTTCCATAATGTTACTACGTATGCATAATATATGCATGATATATGCATGACGTATGCATGACGTATGCATGACGTATGCATGGTATATGCTTTAATAATAGTGAAGATACAATGGTTATACTGATTCTGCTTTTCTTCCCGTTGGTTTCTGTTAATTGTTTCAACAGTTGCTTCATATGTATTAAACTGTTTCGCAGTGTCTGTTGAACCCTTTTAATTGTAAAGTAGATTTATTATGTTAAGTTACATTTTTTTAGAGAAATCAACTTTCTTCCCCAGTTCAGAAAATACATTTCGCAAAATACAAATACACAATAAATCGTTCTTTGCATGATGAACAGGGAAATTCGAAACGCTGACTTTACATATCCATTCTTAAACCATTCCAGAAGATTCGAACGCAAAATATTCTCATCGCTGTTCTCTTGTGACGAAGACTACAGGGATTAGCATATTTGTGCTCTTATCTGCCGGAACATATTACGAATAAATAGGCAAGACACCGTTTCGCACAAAGAAGTGAAATTAAAATAATATTATTTTCAAGTTTTGGCACAAGGCCAGCAACTTCGGGGAGGTAGTAAGTCGATTACATTGACCGCAGTGCTCAACTGGTGCTTATTTTATCGACCCGAAAGAATGAAAGGAAAATCAATCTTGGAGGAATTTGAACTCAGAACGTAAAGACAGGTGAAATACCGCTGAGCATTTTTCTCTGGCGTGCTTTCGATTCTGTCAGCTCACCACCTTAAAGGCAATATTAGAAATCAGTATAATATAAAGTTCAGTAGGAGTTGTACCCTGAGTCTCTTGTTCCATAGTCCATATTATTCATATCGCTACTAGCCTGACTGAAATTAAAGTAATATCAAAAGAAAATGCAAAACCGCAACGAAAAACGAAGTGCTGTTTCTGCGTTCGTAGGAAAAACACTGACTAAACCAAAACCGTGCTAAGTGAAATTGTACAATCCTTGTACTGTATAAACCGAGGGACATTGTATTTCACAACTATTTTTAATGAAAATCTATCGTATATTCGCACAAATCTTCTGTATGCATATTTAATTTATACACGATATTTTTCAATATTTGTATAATTTAAGAAAATGGTCATTAAACTGGTCAATACTGACCGTTGGGGAGTATGTGGCTATCCAAGTGGTCAATAAACATCTGTAACAAATTTGAACATTAAAGGTGCTGAATTATTAGAGAACTGAATCTGGAAGAGTTTGATATGGTAATTTATGATTAAAACTCACTAATTTTCAGCTAAATATCGATGTGCAATAAAGTGTTAACCAGTCAAATATTTCACATTAAATATTCCGACTATATCAATATGACTGAATCATTATTGTTCTTTATCAATTTCGTTAAGTATTTTAATTAAACTTGTTTAAATATTTCTTATTAAAAAGCAGTAATGACAAAAACAACGAACGGATTTTTTTATTTTAAATGAAGAATGTTTTTTATCAATTATACTTCTTAATTCTATTTTATAAATTTACAATGTGAAACTTGGAAAGTAATCGATGATTCCATGAAGAAGTCAATGGTGTATGAAATTTGTCACGCCTGTTCTACGAATATAGTTTGTAATTCCGTAAGAAAACTAGAATTTCGATGTTAACGGTCCAATGACATTTGTCAACTGAAATCATCAATACCTAAAGGATGATGGCATCACCCCGAACAATTTTCGGAAAGTCTATACATCGAAACCTGCCTTATAACACAGATCATATTAAAGAAGTCAGGTAACATACAAGCATATAAGCACAGGCATGGCTGTGTGGTTAAGAAGCTTGATTTGTAACTATGTAGTTTCGAGTTCGGTCCTATTGCGCAGCACCTTGGGGAAATATTTTCTACTATATCCACTGAGAGACCAATACTTTGTGAGGGAATTTTATAGACGGAAATTGTGTAGAAAGCCGTCGTAAATGTGCGTATATAGAAATACATACATGTATATATATATATATATATATATATATATATATATATATATATATATATATATAAAACTCACGCGTAGGTATAAAAAAAGATATGAATTATACTCGGCAGTATATTTTTACGAGTGTGGATAGATACTGGACATACGATGATGCTGATCGCGTGCATATTTTGAAATACTCGTGAACTTATAAGGAATACTATGCTGAAGAGAAACAGTAAGTAAAATTACTTTTTACTCTAAGTTCGAAACGCGTCCATAGTTAACCAGCCTTCTTGATTCATTATTTTTCTTTTGCTTGCCTACAATAAAATGTGTTATTCTCGGAGATTTTAAAGTAGTAAAAAGGACTCTATAGTTTATTTCTTACGGTGCGTGGTGAGGCATAAAGCCGACCCCTTGTTATAATTATGTATATAGTTATGAAATATTTTATAAAATTTACCTTTAAGGTTTTTATTTCCGCACTGGCTACCTGGTGAAATTATTATATATATATATATATGTGTGTGTGTGTGTGTGTGTGTGTGTGTGTGTGTGTGTGTGTGTGTGTGTGTGTGTATGTGCGTTTGTCCCCGCGCTATCGCTTGACAATTGATGCTGGTGAGGTTATGTCCCCGTAACTTAGCAGTTTAGCAAAACAGATCGATAGATTAAGTTCTAAGCCTGCAAAGAATAAATTCTGGGGTCGATTTCTTTGACTAAAAAGCCCTTTAAGGTGGTGCTCCCGTATGACTGCAGTCAAATGATTGAAACAAGTAAAAGAAAAGAAAGAGAGTAAAAGAAAGCTTAAGAAATATATAAATAAGGAATAATGTGTGACCTTTGCTATTTTGTACCGAACTGATTGCGAGGAAGATAAGTCTATTATTTAACAGATAAATCTATTATATAACAGATAATTTCGTCTGAATCAGTTTATTATTTATTAGAAGATAGAATCCGACCAAAATTAATAAAGATCAATGATAATCTTTAACTTTACAATATTTGATATTACATTTTTTAAGCAATATTTAGTAAAGATAGAATCATTCAAAAATTCTAATAGCACGCGAATTTTAGTCACCCAAAATTGTTCTCAATGACATCTGCTAATTATTTCAGTTGACTTTTCAACGAATACATTTTCAATATTTACTGTTTTTTTCTTTTTTCCTCCTTCCTTCCTTCCTTCTTCTCTTTCTTTCATTCTTTTTTCTTTCTTTCTTTCTCTCTTTCTTTCTTTCTTTATTTATTGGTCGTGGTGAAAAGCCAATAATTAGCAGAGTTACCATAACGACAACTGATATTCGAAGAGTTAACTATCCATGTCAGATATAAAACTGATTAAGTCTAGATCAGCTTTTACGATAAAGCAGAGAAATGATATATCTGACAATATATTTGGCTTAACACTATTTGTTTTCGTATATACGTATATATACATGTACATGCATATGCATTGGAACACACACACACATAACATATATATATATATATATA
>NC_068988.1:14047547-14051693 GCF_001194135.2 Octopus bimaculoides | reverse complement strand
ATATATACATATATATACACTTAGATACATACACAACACAAACGCATGCGCATATTTAATGAAAGAGAGAGAAAATTAACCCCTTTCACTTTGACACTCGCTTATCCCTTCGCCCACCTTTCAAAGTAATTATATAATCTGACATATTCAAACAACCTGAAGTCAGTGAGAAAGTTTCCACACGATTATTCAACCTGTAGCAAAAGATGCCAAACCTTTCTCAAATCATACGCTGCAGTGTTTTTAACAAAGACACATTAAATAATGCAATCCTAGATATACAACGTACGGTTAAAAGACTAGATGGTCAAAGCTGCAATACATTTGGTCATACGTTTGCTCAAAGCTGCAATGGTGCTAACAATATCCACAAGGTGCAGACGTGGCTATGTAGTAAGTAGCTTGCTTATCAACCTGGTGGTGGTGGTGGTGGTGGTGGTGGTGGTTTTTCTATTTGGTCTGCAACAATCTTGATGCTGAATATGTGTTGAAAAAGTTTGTGTTGAAACTTGAGAGGGCTTTGAAACTGGCAAACAGACCTGAAGCTGACCTGGAGAGAGCATGCCATTGACGAGGTCACGAATAGCAACGAAAGGAGCTTGGCAAACCTGATTGAGTGACCGAAAGATTAGTTAAATTATCGATTAGTTACTTGGTTAAATATTAACGAATTGACTAATAATAATAAAAGAAAAGAAATAGAACCAATGCGTGTTTTAATTATTGGTATAATGACCGTCCCGAAATACAATCAATTCTATATAATTTTTATTATTTACTCTTAGACTATATTTGGTGCCTATGTGTATAACTTTCTCTGTACACTGATGATGGCTACTGATGTATCTGAAAACATGTTAATCAGCACTTAACTTTGGAAATTAATGCCTGCCTTCTTCCCATTCAGTCGGACACGCAGTCAGGAAGTACAAGAGAATCAATAACTGCTTAATTAGCTTCCCAGTCTCGTATTTAAATAAATATGAATAGCTGTATTGAAACATACTAATGTGTATGCCATAATTTTATGCATGTCTTGTATTGCCGTAAATATAAAAAGCTGCTTTCCAAATGGACTCATACATGTGTTATACTTATGCATATACATGGGTGCGTTTATAATTTATGTTCTCGCAATGAACGCATTCCTATTCATAATTAAAAGCCAAGTTCTACCAAGCTCTACCAAGCTCTGCCAACGCGGAATCTACTCGGCGGATTCCCGGGCTAAACTTGCAAAAATTATTGTATATTTGTCTGTACAGTTTGACCTATTTGTTTTTGCTTTTTTTATTTTTATTTTTCTTCTGGCTATTAGAATATTTTTTTTAGATTATATCTTAATTATTTGGCAGCATAATAAAATACGTCGATAACTACATGTATAAATGAATCTATAATTAGGATAACAACTTTCCATAAAGTTTTATGTTTAGATAAATTTTTATAGTGTTCTCATCTGCTTCCACTTCCACTTCGAACTTTTCTTGGACTATTCTACCTGGATTCTCTACCTGAACTTTCTTCTACTCTCCTACACCTGGACTCCTACACATCGACTGCACCTCTCCTACCCGTGGATTACACTGGACTCTTCCTTTGAACAGAATATACTTTTGTTTTCAGCTTCAAATGACTTTAACAAGCAAGTTGTGTTTGTAACCTGAAAAAGCTGTTCCACCTATATTTATTGCATTGGAAAGGTGTTGATGCATTCTACATTAGCCACATTTATGATCATTATTCCTATTTGTGATACTTACGTTTAGATGACATTGTCTGTTTTATCAAGATATTTTGTTGAGTGAGACGATTAATAGCTTGATGACATTTAGAAACAGCTTTAATTCTATATGTAATTATTTGAACAGAAATTTGTGACACAGTCGACATTTTCGATTGCATTTTGTAATTGTCTCTTTTTCATGTTTCTAAATCGTAGATTACGGGGTGTAACTTGATGCATTAGTCACTAATCAAAAAGACATCACAAATCCAAGTACATAATGATATTCACAATTCTACAAGATGCATACACACGTATGAGTTACACTTTCTTTGCATTCAATATATCCCACCTTTAAGAAAATATTGACTACTTTTACCCATCTCAGTCACCTGTTAGTGTTTGGAGCGATCAAACTCAGGCGGCACATAAGCAGAGAGAAAGTTGTGGGTCGCTACTTGCACAATGGTGTTTCGAAATATCACTCCCGAATGGGACCGCCATGGCAGTTTATGAGGTCATCAGCCATGGTGTGCCAGTCTGCCTTGACACAATCGACATCACTTCTACTACTGCCCTTTCACTCAATTGTAACAGAATACTGAATTTCTGAAAGAATGGTGATCTAAAACCCAATCTAAATGAAGCCAAAAGAAATTTCGATGGAAGGTAGGATTGTAAGACACATTAATTTTACTCTGTGTCTTTATCAGTGGAGTAAGCTTTTCTAAATGAACGTTAGAAGGTCTTTATCTACTACAGCATCGCTGTATGTACTATACAAGCATCTGTAAAAGGATGCTACTACCATTCTTTTAGAAAAATAAAAATATCGATTTCAGATTCGAGTCTAGCGTAAGACAATGTATATATTCAGAACTAACTTATGCGGTGGCGCTCAGAGATTGAATTGTGTTCTAAAACAGTGTTTCTTATTTTTTTAGTTTCAGCTCAGAGCTGTGGCCATGCTGGGGTACCATGTAAAATATTTCAAATATATACTTAACGTAAGATTAATAGTTAAATAGCTTCCAGAGAAGTTCGACCCACATTGATATAATGTTGCATGACTGCTTGACTAGGTATTTGTATCAAATTACTTAACATGCGCCTTCTGCGTCCCTTGAAGAATATTAGTCGAAAGCATCAACCTCAGTACTTATATTGTTTTGTAAAGCCCGGTACTTATTTTATCAGTCCTTTTTGCCGTACCACCACCGGCTGTCAAGCAGTGGTGAGGTACACAGACACAAAAACACGCACACATATATTTGTATAGATATAACGTATGTTATAATTATAAACGGCAAATTTTAGTCATTTTCTCCGTAGACTGAAAAAAAACGATGAACAACCTTAATCGATTTTCGAACCGTATTGTGTTCGAATCAGAGGCGTCCACATCATTCTGACAGTCTCTAGAGAAACGAACAGCCAGACTGTTTATATACTCAACAAATGCAGCAGTTACACTATGAAGAAGTTCCTAATTTGCATATCGAAAGTGTTTAACACTTTATAAATACCAGCGGTCTGTCAACGGGGATCTTAGTCCACACAGTATCAAGGTATGTTATAATAAATATGTAACATATAGTATAATTATAAACAGAGTAAATTTTAGCCATTTCTCCGCAGACTGAAAAAAAAATGATAAATAATCTTAATTGATTTTCGAACCTTATTGGGTTCTTATCAGAGGCATCTACATCATTCTGACAGTCTCCAGAGAAACAAGCAGCCAAACTGTTTATATACTCATCTATTTATGTATGTACGACGGGCTTCTCTCAGTTTCCATCTACCAAATCCACTCACAAGGCTTTAGTAGGCTCGAGGATATAGTAGAAGACACTCGCCCAAGGTGCCACGCAGTAGGGCTGAACCCGGAACCATGTGGTAGCGGTTGTTGTCGGGAAGCAAGAGGTGGTACTGCACAGTTTTCTGTCTATAGATTCCACTCAAAAGGAAATTAGTCGACCCAAAGCGAGACCAAAAATACACTCGCGCAATATACCGCGCCGCGAGACTGTACCAGAAAACACCAGATTACTCAGACATTCTCTTAATAACATGGCTTCTCAAAAGTTATAATCAACGTTGGGATCTTATGCTTTTGATATCAATAAAAGAGATTTATTCAAAGATCCAATCAATTATTGTAAATATTTTATGTCAATACCGGAAGTGCAAATACATTGTGACGGTATTATCTCGTTAAATGAAAGCGCGGACAGCCATATTTTCTTACAAGTGACATAAATTATTTTGGCAAGTCCGTCTTTATCGTAACATTGCAATTGTATGATGTATATTCATCAACATCAAAGTATCAACAACAATAACTACTTGGAATACGAATGTATGTGTAGTATGTATCAGTGCGTGCGTGCGTCTGCGTGTTATATATATATATATAT
>NC_068988.1:14045592-14047167 GCF_001194135.2 Octopus bimaculoides | reverse complement strand
CATGGTTCCGAGTTCAGTCCCACTACGAGAGACCTTGGGCAAGTATCTTTTACTGTAGCCTCGGGTCAACCAAAGTCTGGTGAGTGGATTTGGTAGGCACAAACTGAAAGAAGCCCGTTGTATATATATATATGGGAGAATTTACGAAAAAAACAACAACAGACGAGGACAGGTGGTATAAACAACAAAAGGATGTATTAGTTTAACGCTCGGGAATACAGAAAGTCTTTAACGTTTCGAGCTACGCTCCTCAACAGAAAGAATAAGGAGAAAACAAGGAGAAAAACACGGAGAAAAAATTGAATGTTGTGGTCAGCGATATATCATGGCGACTGCCGGAGAGAAAGTTCGCACAGGAGAGCTAAGAAAAAGGGGAGATAACAAAAGGGGAAAGAAGTGGTGATCCAAATACGAGAAGCTGTGTGTGTGTGAGAGAGAGAGAGAATGCTGGTGATCTTAACGTATATATGTGTGTATGTAGGTGTGAAAAAATGGAGAGGGGAGAAAGGAGTTGGTCAGTTGTAGTGTGTGCGTGGTGGTGTGTTGTGAAGTGATGTGTGGTGTGATGTGAGGATGTTGGGAGGTGGGAGTTGGGAGGTGGGGAAGGCGGGCGAAGGCGGGGGAGGCGAGAGTCATGTTGCGCGGTTTGTGTGATATTGTGTCTTTCACAGGGATCCTACGTCTAGTAAAGGTTACTAAGTTATGGAAGTTTTGTTGCATGTGTGTGTGTGTATGAGTGAGTGCGTAAAGGAAGAGTGATAAAGAGAGAGATAGTGGGAAAGAGAGATGAAGAGAGAGCGAGAGACTATATACATGCGCATACATACATATATCTGTGTTTATGTTGATACGGAGGTTACTCAGTTGTTTTTCTAACGATATTCATCTAAGTTCAAATGTTGCGGAAAGAAGAAAGAACAAACACCGTCATCTGATCAAGCAATACAAAACAAAATCTGCACTATCCTCTCATTGTATCCACCAACAGAAATTCTTTTTAGATAATATATACCATTCAATGCGGCACGTTGTACAAACTCTCTACCAAACATGAACGATTCCTTGGATTGCATTTATATTCGAGGTAGTTCAATTTTTATACCGGAACCTGTTGTCTATTTATTAAATAATGTATACTCTTAACCTTATGCGCTAGTAATTTATCGCTACAAAACTGCATTCTGTTTCATAATTGGAAAGGTTATAAAGAGAGCTAAGATTTTCAATTCGCATTTTGGAAGTAATATTGGAGCTCATTTACATAGCTATTAACAATATAAGAAAGAAATTGAATAACCGGCTCCTTTTCGAATCTTGCTGTGGTAGACATATGCAACGACGAACATATATATATACATATATATATATTTATGTGTGGGTGCATATATGTATGTATATATGCGTTTGTATGTATATTTGTTTGTAGGTATATATGTATATATATACGTATATATATGTATATATATATATGTGTGTGTGCGTGTGTGTGAGAGTGTTTATATACACACACACAGACAAACATGCACGTGCAAGGAACAATCGAAAGTTATCTGAATATATATATATATATATATA
>NC_068988.1:14044178-14044507 GCF_001194135.2 Octopus bimaculoides | reverse complement strand
TATATATATATATATATATATATTTACTTACTTATTTATATACATATATATATGAATCTATCTCTATATATATACATAGATATGTACGATTATATAGGATATATATATATCATGTATGCACACAGACACACAAGCTGTCTATGGTTACGTAGGTAATACATCAAAACGTATGTTATACTTCGCAAATGTAGGAACTTATTTTCTGTCATTCAAGGACATATAATTGGAAACACGTACATACACACGTATGAATTCAGTATGTATGTCAGTATTCAGTTAATGTGCGTATGCGTGTGTGTGTGTGTGTGTGTGTGTGTGTGTGTGTGTGT
>NC_068988.1:14038867-14042220 GCF_001194135.2 Octopus bimaculoides | reverse complement strand
GTGTGTGTGTGTGTGTGTGTGTGTGTGTGTGTGTGTGTGTGTGGTGCATATATGTGTGTGTACGTTTGTGTAACAGAGTGTATTATGTAGATTCTGGGACAGTTATAAACAACATAGTAGAAACATGAAAGAAGACCAGATTTCAATGTTACGGTATTTAACGAGTGAAATCGGAATGAACTGTTTGACGTTTCGAGTACTGATGCTTTCTCAGAGAATAAAGGAAATAAAAGCGAAACACCAGGCGAGAGAAAAGGCAAACTTTAAAATCAATACTGATGTCTGTTCGTCTAAAAACCCTTCGGGACGGTGCACCAGCATGACCGCAGACTAATGATTAAAAAAAGAAAAAGATAAAGATATATAAGAAGGGTTCCCCAAAAGTAACCGGAAGCGTTCTCTGTGATACAGACCCTTTCTAGTTCAGGTTTCTGCCGCTATAAGCCATTTGATGCGACCCTCAGACATCAGTCTGCCGACCGGCGTCCTCCGGTGGAGTCGTACTGTCACGTGGTGCGTCTTTGTTTTGCCGTGCTTCTCTCCTGTTTCTCGATTTTTGCGATGGCTGAACCGAAGGAACAACGTGCTCCGTAAAAGTCTGTTTTCTGCTGGGGAAAATGGCGGCTGAAACAGTTGTCATGCTTCAACCAGCTTTCAAGGATGTTGCCATGAGCAAAACACAAGTTTACGAGTAGTTTCGTCGCTTTAGGAATGTTCACTTGTCGCTTGAGGACCAACTTCGTTCAGAACGGCCGTCGACCTCCCGAACGAATGAAAACATCACAAAAATTCATGAACTTATCTTTGGAGAATCGTCACCGAACGTTTGACGAATTATTGACATTACTGGTGTGTCCTGGAGCTGCTGCTAACGAATTTTGATCCGGACCTTTTTATGAAGGTCATCGCTGGTGACGAAAACTGGTGCTACAGAATTTGTAGATGTGGAAGAAGTGAAGAAAAAAACGACGGAGGCGTTAAAAAGCATCACTTCGCAAGAGTTCCAGGACTGCTTCGGATAGTGAAAAACGCACCTGGACCAATGCATAGTTTCAACTGGAGAACGCTTTAAAGGCGATAAAAATATAAACAAGTAAAACTAAATGAATAAAACAATATTTCAAAATTCCCGCTTTTTTTTTAGTATCCCTTCATATGTATATTTTTTTACTACGAAGTTTGCCAAAAAAATAAATTGAGAGAATAAGTAATAACAGACTTAAAAATGAGTGCTGGTGTCAATTCGTTCGACTAAAATCCCATCGATGCCGTACCCCAGCATGGTCGTAGTCCAATGACTGAAACAAGTACAGACAAAAATACAGTAATGTCTGAAGAGAAACGGCAGGGAGGCTGCGGCTGGAACGTCTTTGTCATATAGGTCGCACTATCTAAGTAAACTTGGGAGTTGAACAAAAATATAGAAATAGATCAACTTAATCGGGAATCGAAACTAAATCGTGGGATTCGCTAATCCAGAGTCTTTATTCAACTTTTAACATCCTTCGTACTAAAGAACGAATTTGGTGCAAATACTCAAGATTTATTGGGGGCGGGGAATGAGAATATGTGATATTCATACATTGATGCCTTGAAGGCGCCTGTCTTTTTAAAGTAGTTTTATTCAATATCTTTGGGGTCGAAAATTGCCAAAGACTGCGTAAGCCACGCCCTCCTATCTCTCTTACTCTTTCTCTCACTCCTCCTTTCTCTCTATTTCTCACCCCTCTCTCTCTCTCTCTCTCTCTCTCTCTCTCTCTCTCTCTCTTTCTCTCTCTCTCTCTCTCTCTCTCGCTCTCTCTCTTCATTCCTTTCATTGCCTATATCTCGATCTCTTCTCTCTTATTTATCTGTTACTCTTTCTCTTATATGTCCATCTCTTTATCTCTATTTCTCTTCCTTTCTCTATCTCTCTGTATCTATCCATCTTTTTATCTATCTATCTATCTATCTATCTATCTCAGCCTTTCTCTTTCCCTTTTCTTTCATTCTCTCTCTCTCTTTCTCCCCCCCCCCCTTTCCTTCTATTTCTCATACTATCTACACCTCGATCTCTCCTCTCTTGCTTATCTGCTACTCTTTCTCAGAAATCCACACGTCTTTATTTCTTTCCCTCCACTTCTCTCTCCTTCTTTGTCTCCCTCCCTCCTTGTCTCCATCTCTTCCTCTCTCTCTCTCTCTCTCTCTCTCTCTCTCTCTCTCTCTCTCTCTCTCTCTCTCTCTCTCCTACTTCTTTCACCATATCCGTATATTAATTCAGTAGACAGCATTCCGTTCCATACACGCCCAACACTTCATTAATCCTTGCTAAGAGGCTTCCATACCACATCGCATTTAAAAGGAATTTCATTTCTCTATTATAATTTTTTTTTGTCTTTTAATTTCCATTAGTGGCCACACGTGCACACGCACACACATACACATGCATGCACACACACACACACACACATTCAAACATTCCCAGAAGTATGCACACTCAGATGTATATACATATCTACATTCATACACACATACTCACACAAATACCCATATACACATAGATGCATATACACACACGTGCATTTAAATATATACGTACATATATATTTAAATATAAATATATATGCATATATAGACATATATACACACACACAAATACTCAAATACACACACACACACAAATACCCATTACACATAGATGCATATACACACACGTGCATATAAATATATACGTACATATATATGAATATAAATATATATGCATATATAGACATATATATATACACACAAATACTCAAATACATACACACTCACACACACATATATAGATACATATAGATGTGTATATACACAGACACACACACAAATACACGTAAACACATATGTATACAAACACCCTTAGAGAAACATACAGACAGGTACACGCGTGCTCCTTCATTCACTTAACGTCTTCGGAGATTTACAACATGCAATGAAATATTCATCGTGAAATAACATCAAAAATACATTTAAAGGTTAATTTAATCAACAGTTTACTCATCAAAATCAAACTCCTTCACTATTTACACATCCATTTGTGCACCACAGTGCTTCTTTTAGTTTTATCTCATACGTGTTACTTGTATATATTCCCAGTTTTGTCTGCAGGAACACGGATTGCGGTCAAACATCCCACATCGCATAGCACGGATAAGACAATAGTGTATCATAATAATTTTCTCTTTTAACATAACGTCGTTATACACACAGGCTTGTTTCTTTTCTCTCTCTCTCTCTCTCTCTCTCTCTCTCTCTCTCTTTCTGTACATGTATGTGTGTGTGTATATGTATATATTATAAATATGTGTATATATATATATATATATATGTATATA
>NC_068988.1:14033452-14035160 GCF_001194135.2 Octopus bimaculoides | reverse complement strand
ACAAGATATCTCAAGAATCGTCAGATCGATTCGGTTGAAACTTTCAGGAGTGTTTGTCCTCGTGACTGGCACAAACTGATTAGATTTGGGGATCGATCTGGTACCGGACAAAGATTCTGGATTATTTTTCCGGTCTTTTTACTTAATGTTTGAGAGCGGTCGGGTTCATTTTTGAGAGCGGTCGGGTTCATTTTTAGTATTTTCGTTTGTGAGAGTCATCGAGTTTATTTCAGACATTCTCATTTTAAAAATCATCTCCAGCTAATCATTGAGAGGACGTCGGTGTTGCCTTGGCAGAGGTTTGCACTCTCTGAGTGCTCTTATTATTGTTGCTGTGTGAAGGCGCGTGGCTTAGTGGTTAAGGGAGTTGACTCACGATCGTGGGGTCGAGAGTTCAGTTCTTGGCTGTACCTTGTTTCCTTAAGCAAGACATTTTATTTCACGTTGTTTCAGTCCACTCAGTTGGCAAAACTGAATAGGACGTGTATTTCAAGCCAGCCTTGTCACGTTTCGTGTCACGCCATATCTTCCTGTGTCACGCATATCTGTGGAGTGCTCAGCCACTTGTACGTTAGTTTCACGAGCACGCTGTTCCGCCGATAGGATCAACTGAAATACTAGTCGTCGTAACCGACGGAATGCCAGTTTTTTTAAATTTATTATGGTGTATTTATGTTTTTGTTATTGTCTTAAATAGCTACATTTCTTAATAACATTTAAAAACCCGAATAATAATATAATACCACAAGTAGCTTCACCTTTTAACTTTTTTCTTTATTTCCTTATTTCTCTCCATTTTGTCGTTCGTAAATCTCTCCGTTTTCTTTCATGTATTGGATGTTCTTTCTTTCTTTCATGTTTTCTTTCTCTCTCTGTTTCTTTCTTGAACGTAAACGTCGTGAAATGTAGAAGAAAGAGGTACAAATAAAAGTATATTAAAAGAAAATAAATAACTACATCAATAAATAAACAGAAATAAAGAAAAGGAAACATGCTAAAAGAAATGCTATATGGGAAGCAAGGAATTGTCTATGGAATCATTCCATTGATCATAGATCCGAATGTATTTCTCTGTTTAAAACACCACCAAAAAAATTAAATAAATCTATGATATATTATTCCTCTATCGGCATGACACCATATGTCGATTCAATAAAGAAATTATTTTGTTATGCGATTGTTTATCGCAATGCCAAACAAAGAAGATTAAAGAAATGTGGGAGTAGGAATTGATACAAATGTGATCAAATGTATAACAGAAAGTAAACAAAAAGTAAATAAACATAAATGGCGGAAGGAAAAACAAACAAATAAGCGAATAAATATAGTCAGAACATGGCAAAGAAATGATATACAAAACAAAAATATTGGAGGAAAAAATACATTATAAAGCATAAAGTACTTTTGACTGGCTGTCATCAACTGTCAGGATTTCACATTAAAGGTTGAATGTCTTGAGACTGTCGTGTTCGTGTACGTGCGCATGTAGACGCGCCTCACTGTGTGTGTGTGTGTGTGTGTGTGTGTGTGTGTGTGTGTGTGTGTGTGTGTGTGCTCGCGCATGCGTGCGTGTGGTATTTATTATTAATAATAGTGAGTGCTTGTTTCAATGCTTCGTCGTCGCAACTTGCCTATAATCAGATCTGGGTCCTTTATTCAGGAAATATTTTAGTGTACACAAAACAAATCAATGGAATAATTATATATA
>NC_068988.1:14027946-14033291 GCF_001194135.2 Octopus bimaculoides | reverse complement strand
TATATATATATATATATATATATTATGTGCGAATATACGCTCTGTGTATTATCCAATATTGGATTATATGAACAAAGAGAGAGAGAGAGAAAGACAATGAGAGAGACATACCTCATTGCAAGTCAGAGTATATAATGATTATAGTTTTGTTCAAATTGTGTTTCGATTTTAAGCAAATCAGTAACTTTTACACACTCGCACACAAGACAAATACACATCTAGACACATACAAATATCTATAATTTTTTTCGTCTCGTAACAACCCAGCCCCTTGGGTTAAATAAGCAGCTTACCTTTCTCTACAGACATACATATAAAAATTTATTGATAAATATGCTAACACTCTACCTTGTTCTAGTTATAATAGCTATGAAGACACAAAACGCTCACATTGTATTACACACATCACAAACCAAACATAAAATCATCATATTTGCCTGCGCACTTAGCACACAACTATATAAACAGACGAATGCACTGCATACACAGACAGGCCGCTTTCCATTCATACTCACATAGACACACAGTAACGCACACTTTACACACAGATAAATGACTGCATGTACACGCACGATGTACTAACATATCTTACCCACATTCACACACACATACACACACACTCACTCACACTCACACACATACACACACATCACATCACAATAATGCGGTTGCATTTTGTTTTTCTTTGCTTTCACTCATTAGCAGTAAACATCATTTCCTCATACCCTCTTTCTTTCTTCTCTCTCTCTCTCTCTCTCTCTCTCTCTCTCTCTCTCTATCTATCTATCTCTCTTTCTCTCTCTCTCTTTCAATCTATCTATTTTCCTCTCTTCGTTTATCTCTTCCAACCACCATCTACTGCACAGCCTTACAAAGCTAATCATGTGATCTTTTTCTTTATTTTTACCCTTTTGTCCTTTCTGCTCTCTTATCTTCTCTGCCTATTTTTGAAGAAGGGCTGCTGTCCGAAACGTTGGACTCTAAATTAGTGCTTGTTTTCTTCGTGCGTTGCTTGTTGATTTCCTTTTGTTTCTGAGGCATATCCTTTGTTTATATATTTTTAGCAACACAATGACGAAGCACCGATACACCAATACTACCGAGTTTTGATATTCAGATCAAAATGGATATACGATTGTGTGTGTGTGTGTGTGTGTGTGTGTGTGTGTGTGTGTGTGTGTGTGTGTGTGTGTGTGTGTGTGTGTGTGTGTGTATGTATAACATACGTTATACATACACCATGCATATATATGCATACGTATATATACACGCAACTGCGTGGCTGGTGTGTTGAATATAAATATAAAAATTGTTGAAAGACGGAATGAAGTAATGCGATTTCTGGTGTCTGGATCAAACGGTGCTAAATTACAATCAATTATTAAATTAAATTTAAAGCACTAAAAACATTATTTTATGTTATATAAGCTTGAATATGAGTAATTTTTATATGAAGAAATTAAAACCGACTTCGACGGAATTTAAATCAGAATTTAGCGACGGTTGAAATATCGTTAAACACTTTGCCCGGCTCGCTAAAGGTTCTGCCAGCATCGTTGCCTTATTAACAATAATAATAACAAAGAAATATATATATAATGGTAGTAAAATGATTAAGAAATAATGAAAAAAAATTAAATGACGAAAAAAATCCATTCGGATATTCGATATGCTTAAAACACATTTTGGGCGATGGTATGTGTTCTTTTTTAGGTGTGCATTAAAAATCAACATTGAAAGGTTTTGTAGGCGAAATTGCGATATGGAAAAAGCTTTCGTATGGTTTATAAAAGGGTGCATTTAAGAGTAAAAGTTACAATAAAATAAAAATAAAAATATAGTTTCTATCCAATCGAAGGTTTTCTTGAAAGGCGAAAATGTAAAATGAATGTTATACAAAGTGATGTCGGTTTAAGTGAAAATAAAATCAAATTCAAATGCGAAATCAATGTCACCATAAAAATAATTGTAAAGATCAAAGTTGCTGTCCGTTGGGAGGAAATAGTATATAGAGCTAAGGTGCAAATGGATAGTTCACAAACATATGACATATATAGAGACCACGGAAAAATTCCTTCAAGACAAGGCTATATTCCCATCAAAATTTATTTCGATACGCTGAAAATAGGACCAGCAACAAGTCTCGCTAAGCATGTCTGGCAGCTGAAAGAAAGTAACACCCGTCCTTTCGAAATCTTCCAGACAATCTTGGAGAGAGCAGTACTATATAAACATGGAGCGTATAGAGGCTCAATAAGGTGCAATTTGTGCCTGACTGAAAAAATTTTCATCAGTTTCCAGGATAAATACGCCTTGAACCAAAGGTTGGAACTTTTAAATTCCTGCAGACACGCCACGAAACATAAAATGTCGAGCGGAAAAATACCGTACGGATAACATTGATTTTGCACTTCAATTTGACTTTTTTTTTCACATAAACCAATCAAATTCAGATGTGTATCTCTCAATGTGAATTACAGCATAATATAAAATATAAGTATAACCCAAATCCTTATTCCATCCTGGATCACAACTGCCCAACGAACGAGAACCTAAAGCTCTGAGAAGTTTGTTGTGATTTTTTGTGATGTTTTTGCAATTTTAATAATAAAGTTATACACGCACACACACACATACACACACACTTACTAATAACTCTCAGAGAGAGTTATTAGTAAGGGATTATCAATTCAGGAAAAACGCTCTGTGTTAGTACATCAAGTTAACAATGTTATTTGGATTAGAAAAGAATTCCCCGTATTCTTGTGGCAGTGTCCGAAGTTGTCTGGCGTATTCCGAAGAAGCGCCAAAACTTGAAATTTCAAAGATAATTATTTCCTTATTCCACATCGACCATGAAATTTTAAAATAAACTTGATCATCTTCCTGCAGTCGTTACTGTATGCTAAAGGTAAAAGACAAAGATAAATTTGTAAATCTTAAGGCCTTCCCCTTTTTTTTTGTTTTTTTGTACGGTGGTCGTGGTGGTGGGGAACTAGACCTCAGAATGTCAGAATGCTAAAAAGGAAATTACCATTACAAACCGCCTCATGAAACTGAAAATATCTAAAACGTTTCCTAAATTTAGACCATACGAAGGAACCAATTCTAGATGTACCAATACATAAGTGAGCACATGGGATGACGTGCAGACATTCAGACAGGCTCAGAAATGTGTGTACAGATACATAGTTGAAACCTATGTTACTTAAATTTAAATGAAATAGCTTTGTTCTTTGTTGGAAAATGGCTCTTACTGTATTTGTGAGAATTCTTTCTTTTTTTAATGAAACAAGAACATACATAGATAAACATTTGCATATTTACATGCATACATAATCACATTTCGATGGCTATAATTTTGTAATCCAAAGGCAGGAAATAGCTACAAAATACCAACTGAACAGAAATGTCAGGGAAGCCCTTAAACTCCTGAGATACGATTGAAAATGTTGATTATGTCAAGTTTCTGTGGAAGATATTATATATAGATTTGTAGTTGCCTGAAGATATTCAAGTTGCTATCACTTACTGTGGCATACTGTCGTTGCGAAAACAATACACAATGCCATGTGTAAGAAGACTGCTCTTGGATAAATATAGATAATAACATTGTTATTAAATACAGCTATGTTTTATCAACACAAGGAATATTGGAGGAACATTCCCATCAAGACTTCTGCTAAGTGCAAGCATACTAAGCCGTTTGATATGGTTATCTGAGATGGAAAAGGAAAAGAATATGTACCGTCATAAAAAAATCGTCTATTCTACAAACATTAATAGTTCTTTTGATTCAAATGAGAGAGATAATATTGAAGGACAATATCATCGGTCAGTCAACTGATATCTCAGTCCATACAGTATCAAGGCATGATATAATATATAATTATAATATATAATTATTGATGCACTTGGCCTTGCTAGTAAATGACTAAGTGACAATCTGAGAAAGCTAAGGTTTTCGAGGAAATAAATTCACCGATTAATATCTACTTCAAAAATATAACACTGTGTCACATGATTTTTGTCCTCGGGTAGCAGCTGTTATTTCCTATTTGATTACCCCTAGAAAGTATGAAAACTGGCTAATATTTCCTTCAAACTTTGTTTTTGTTTCATTTATTCAAACCCCAAAGAATCCCTCTCAGCACATAGCTATGATGCTCCCCCACTACTCCTCCTCATAATCAGTCACAAATGTTCAAGCGATTAAGGTTAAGTAACTGACAAGCAAATCTGTCCTACTGAGCAGAATATCTGCTATAAGGATATTTCTTTTTCAGTAACTCACTGCTGAAGTTGTCTGAAATAAAAGGAAAAAAATAGGTCAGTTTCAAAACATCGATGTCCAGGTCACAAAAGCAAAGTCTCAAAGGAACAGTAGCCATTTCTTTCGATTTCTAGATAAAAACAAATAGGAAATAAAACTTATTGACTAAAAACAAACAAAAATAAAAATTTTATTGCAGTGTAATCTGTAAGCGGAACATTAAAATTATGCAAGAATATTCAGAAGTTAAACATGTAAAACTCATCATTTTTTAATCCGAATTCCAACGATAGAACTTTGCATTTTTTATAGAAACAGCCCCGTTCTTACAGGAAGAATTCAAATATCTGAATGTGAAGTGTGACAATACATATTACTGAATAAGTATTAATATCGAATAAGTTCTAATATCAAAATAACAAAACTGCTCCATCGAAGCTAACCTAGAGTTGGAAATAACAACAGCAAAATTCGTTGCTACAAATATAGTTATACCTATTGCACAAAACGAATTAGCAAGTGGTTAGTTTCCTTTATGTAGTAACGCTCCTTTCATATACGTTATAATTAGTATACTCATGTCGTCAAAAACGCGGGCAGTTTTATTGATGATAGAAAATAGTGCATCAAATAATGGAAAAGGGGATGGTTAAATATCACAAATAGATTAAATATACGTACATACACACAACTGAAGCATGTGAACTGTCAGATACGCATGTAACGTCTCTACTGAAAATATTATCGTCCATGCAACACACATACAGACTTATAGATATAGATATATATCTCTAAATACGTATATGTATATATATACACACACATGTGTATATATATACATATACATATATACATACATATAAGTATAGATATATAAATACGCATATGTATATACATATATATATTCATAAATATGTATGTATGTGTGTTTGTGTGTGTGTGTGTGTGTGTGTGTGTGAGTGTGTGTGTGTGTGTGTGTGTGTGTGTGTGTGTGTGTGTGTGTGTGTGTGTCTGAACTTTAATATATAAATTTAAATATTAAGCTTTTTTCTTCCATTTGAAACTATTTTCC
>NC_068988.1:14026094-14027018 GCF_001194135.2 Octopus bimaculoides | reverse complement strand
TATATATATATTATTTAAAAGAGTTCCAACTCTGTTTTTTTATGTTTTATTTATATTTTTATAAAATTAATGTGGGATATAGAATATGGAATATATAATATAAATAGTAAAATGAAATGAAGTATTGAATGTCTTATTGAATATATGAAATATTGAGTAGTAAATATATATAGGGGCTAGTATACTTCCCTGCTTCATAGTAGTCATCTGTCAGACTCTTCTGGTTTTCACTTTCTTACACTTTTTTCAGTTTGTTTTCATTTTCTCTTCCTCTTTCTTTCCTTCTTTTCTCACCTTTTCCTTTGACCTCTCTTTTCATTTTAACATACACATCTCTTCTCCCCTCTCTATCCACTTAATACTACTAATACACTCTCAAAATTTCATTCACACTACAAGACTCCTTTGAATGAACATCACATGGAATCTACGTCTCCACACTTTCCATTTGTGATGACAAAATATGAACTCCTATTAGAATTTACATACCACGGACAGGAAGCATTTCTACCACTTCTACACACCACTTTCCTTGGATAATGCAACTGCAACTATAACAATTTTGTACACCTTAATTTTTATTTCTACATTCATTGTCCTGTTTCCCTATATAATCCTTATTTGCTTCCTTTTCCAAAATAACTCCTCATAGTGAATTCTAATATTTCCCTCTATTTAACTTTCTCACATCGTCTCTGATGAAGGGATATCCCTAATATCCCATAAACAGCTGTAAGAATAACATTCTCTTTATAAATGTCCTGCAAGTTCAATACAGAATGGGATTAAAAAAATCCAAGGCTGTGAAAGGTCTCAGAACATTTATAAAGAGGTCTAAAAATTTCAGAACGTTTATAAAGAGAAGGTCATGTATGTATATCGTGAGATAGATCCACATATATTCACATGTTTGTGTTTATATAT
>NC_068988.1:14024860-14026084 GCF_001194135.2 Octopus bimaculoides | reverse complement strand
ATGTATGTATGTATTTATGTATGTATGTATGTATATATATATATATATATGTCGGTGTGAGGAATTCTCCTTGAGATCTGAGCAAAGGTCTTCACGGACCATCTTGACTACTTTCAGGGAACCAGCCCTAATGCAAAGGGAAAACTCTCTTTTATTTCCATATGTTGCAGACGTAGATGTATCGTGAGAAATTTTCAGTTTTCTTTAAAATACAGCTGCTCATGAGCAAAACCTCTCACTGCAATTCACCTGTATTTAGCATCTCTGACTGTTACTCACTCCCGCTGCGTTTGTCTTTATAGTTTCCCCTCTGTCAGTATGACCACGTTGTGAAACACATTGCGCTGTATTATATGAGATAGCTTGCAAGACAACGGTATTCAAACTTTCTAAAACTGTCGATCCAGTTCGAATACGTTCCATCATTATTTTGTTCATACGTGATACTTAAGGACTTTGCTCCATTATAGTAATGAAAGTATTTTTAATTCTATGTTTTATGACAGTTCTAAAGATGTTCACATTCACAAAAATCATTTGAGTTATAAGACTATTAGAATCTCAAATAAATCAAGAGTCTATTATAATCGCTAAATTTACCATAATCACGAAGCATATTAGGATTAGAAAATTTTCATAATCACACGTGTATCTCAATTACGAAAATAACTCTACAATAATTATAATCAAGGAATCACAAATATCAGAATAACAATTGTCACAATCTTTGATACTGGTTTCAAATTTTGGAACGGGGCCAGTAATTTCGTATCGGCGGGTAAGTTGATTACATCGGCCTCAGTGCTCAACAGGCAATTATTGTATTTAAATCAGAACAAAAAGTGGTATGAAATGCCGCTAAGAATTTTACCAGGCATGCTAAAGATTCTGCCAGATCACCGCCTTAATAATACTTTCTACTAAAGGCACAAGGCCTGAAATTTGGGGGGCGGGACTAGTCGATTACATCGCTCAGTGTGTTTCACTGGTACTTAATTTATCAACCCCGAAAGATGAAAGGCAATGTCGACCTCGGCGAAATTTGAACTCAGAACGTAGCAGCAGACGAAATACCACTAAGCATGTGCCCAACATGCTAACAATCCTGCCAGCTCGCCGCCATAATAATAATAATTATCCGTTTCTACTGTAAGTACAAGTCCTGGAATTTGAGGAAAGGGACTAAGTCGATTACATCGAACCCCCCACCACACACACACACAC
>NC_068988.1:14023613-14024330 GCF_001194135.2 Octopus bimaculoides | reverse complement strand
CACACACACACACACACACACACACACACACACACACTCCAGTGTTCATCTGGTATTTATTTTATCAATAACGAAAGGATGAAAGGTAAAGTCGACCTCGGTAGAATTTCAACTTAGAACATAAAGACGGACGAAATGCAGATAAGCATTTTGACCAGAGCGCTAAACGATTATGCCAGCTTACCGCCTTAATGCCGCTAAATATCACCGTATTATCTCATATAAATTCTTACCTTAGAATAAAAAAAAATATTATTTAGGCTCCCAATACTAAACATCAATATAAAATCAATCACAGTTATAACTACAGCTTCAACTGCTACTATGATTATATTTACTACTGCAACTACTAATAATAGTTGTATTACCATCACAGCTATTAATACTACGACTTATTACTTTCATCATTACAACTACTACTGCCGATATTTCATCTGCTACTGGGCAAGCCTGAGTAAATGACAAACAATGATTAAATTATCACATATTGTAATGAAAACAAAATATAATTAGAGAAACAATTGTATTGATTTCGTGTCAAAAACTTTGAGTGTTTTTCTCAGACACGACATGAGGCAAATTGGGGTGATCGTATAATGCTATATCTTTGTAATTCTATAGGAAAGAAAAAAAATAATGGTTTAATACATCTTGTCGCTGCCCTGCTTAAGGATATACACACAGAAATACATACATACACATATATATATATATATA
>NC_068988.1:14017039-14023378 GCF_001194135.2 Octopus bimaculoides | reverse complement strand
TATATGGGGGAGGTATGTATTTATATATAGATATGTATGTATATGTATGCCTGTATATGTATGTATGTGTATCATGCACACAAAAATTAATATAGAAGCTGAGTTTATGGAAATGTGTGCAAGAGTCAGCGCACGCACATGTGTGTGTGTGTAAATGTGAGGGAGAGAGAGAGTGTGTGCATGTGAGAGAGAGCATGTGTGTGAGAGAGAGAGAGAGGGAATGTGTGTGTAGATGTGTGTGTGTCTATGAATATCTATTAACCTCTCTATCAGTGTTCCTGTCTCCGCACACACACACATATATATACAATCAAAATGAATACGAATATTCAAACTTGAAATTATGCATATTCCTTCGGCAAGATATGAGAATAAATCTTATAAAGGTTAACTTGTTTGGTTTCAAACATTCAAATAAACACACAGCGCTGCAAAAACATTAGTACACACACGCACAAGGTGCTACGTCTTGCCCAAGGTGCTACGTCTTTATTTTTTGGTATGCATATTTGACGTTAACAAATATATACATACACATATATGTGTGTGTGTGTGTGTGTGTGTGTGTGTGTGTGTGTGTGTGTGTGTGTGTGTGTGTGTAGATAGATCGATAGAGAGAGCTAGATACATACATACATAAATATATATATATATATATACATACATATACCTACGTACATATATATATATATATACATATATATATACAATAACATAAATAATACATAATTATATGCATATATCCATACATATATGCACATACTGACATCTATATGTATACATACAAGCATATATGGGTACAGGACATCACAAAAAACGTTAATCACAATAAGAAACGAAATATATATATATATATATATATATATATATATATATATATATATATAAGGATGCATATATATATATGTTTATATTGACAAATAAGTTTTGACAAGATGTTTCATGATGACAAGGTCTTTGTTAACAATTACTGCGCCTTCTGCCTACTCTGACTATCTAACCAAGATCACGTGTCTAATTCACACACACGCACACACACACACACACACACACACACACACACACGCATACATACACACACACACACTCAAACACACACACAAACACACACACACAAACACACACACACACAAACGCAGACATTTTTTCACACAAGAATACGTTCGTTAAACTTGGTCAGCCAACCATATGATGTGACATTGTGATGCGTGGGATGAAACTCAAATAATTCCATTGTCAGAGAATCTTATTTAGACGCCCATACGCTGATATTTTGGCCTCTGTTATCTTATTATGTTTTGACATAATTACATATGAAATTCTTTGGTCGTGTATTTACGACTCGTCCACTGATACCCACACCATTTTTTTTCCTGTCAGGAGTCAATGTTGATTGTTCACCTCGTTTTCATAATGCCTACCTCGTTCTCAAATCTTAACAGCCTCTTTTCTTCTAGGACGGTGTTGTCATTAGATTATCTTCAATTTTTCTTCTGTAAATTTTTGTCTTTACTCTTTATGATTTCTTCTTGTTTCTTTTTGTTTGTTTTTTTGTTTTTATTTTATCGCTATTTAGTACTTGCTTCTTTTCTGTTGTTCCTGAACATGATTATAAAGTATAGCCATTTCCAAAGACATTATTGAATGGCTGGAGTGCAAGATTAAGTGGAAGAGTGAAAAATTATAAAAGTGAGATAGTGACGGCTGAGAAAATTTTATAAGGGGAAAACTAAAATATATTCAACACTTTGACCAAAATCAAACAAGACATCGTTCTAGCAAGAACAGGAACAATAAGAAAATGATAAAAGCAAAGCTAGGAAAAGGAGACGAAAACGGTGGACTGAAGGGGAAAAATGGAGAAAAATAACAAGAATGAAAACGAGATATGCTAATGACATTGTCATTGTAGTAAAGAGAAAGAACATTGAGAATGAAACGATATTGTGAAACCATGACTGACGTACAGTAAAACCGATATATATAGAAATGGAGTATCAAGAAACAGCAGCGTAAATTGATAGTAAGTCGCTTGAGACCACACTTGGATCTATGATGCAAATTTCTTGTTTAAAGAGATCTAAATTAAAATCTTCCATCAAAATTTCATGTCAATTTATTTTCCAGCCACTGGCTTAATAATAACAAACTTATTTTACTAAATTCTTCGATATTTTCAAAATTAATTGAAGCGTATGTAATGTATTTCAACAGAAATTTTCTAACGAGAGGGTTAATGTGATCTATGTTAAACACGCTCTTCAACATTGCGTGCTAATTTAGGTTCGAAACACTAGCTTAATAACTGCAAAGCCTTTTTTTACTAAGTTCTTCGTTATTTTCAAAATTAATTGAAACAAAGGCAATGTATTTCAACAGAAATATAATTGCAAAATGGAAAGGATTAAAACGTACACATGATAGGCGCAGGCATGGCTGTCTGGTAAGGAGTTTGCTTCCCAACCACATGATTCTTGGTTCAGTCTACAGCGTGGCACCTTGGGCAAGTGTCTTCTACTATAGTCCCGGGCCCACCAAAACCTAGTGGAATTTGATTGTGTATAAACGTTTTCTTTTAAGGAAACCTGTTCATTTCTATACACTTTGTTAGCCAGTATTCGCAGGAGTACAGACTGGGGATACAGCTAGAATTTTAAAAATCCCCCTTTGTCTGCAATAATATTATAATATTGGTATGAGTGAAGATGCATGACCGAGTAGCTAGGTTGTTGCATTCACTATCACAAGGTCGTGGTTTCAACTCCTAGGCCGGCGGTGTGTTGTGTTTTTGAGCAAAACACTGTAAATGGGCAACCCTGCGACGGACTGTCGTTCAGTTCAGAGAGAATGTGGACCTGCCTGCTTGCCTAGCTAGCGGGGTAGCATCATTCGAAAGCTACAAGGCCAGGAACCGCATTGTGACCAGCAATGTATAACAACTTCCGAAGTCTGCTCGATACAATGATACAGTGACTATTAATTTAAAATTGGCGCATTTATTAAATCTAAAACATAAATTAAACTAAGAGTGCAAAGCAAGCAATGGAAGAGGGACCCCTGATCCAAAAAAGAAAAAAACCTTCTTCTCTAATTCCTCCAATATGCAAATATGCTGAAAACCGAATTAAATTTACTTCGTATTCTAAGAAAGAAGGTTTAATAATTAAAATCAACATCCGCCATTTTGTAATCTGAGATAGTTTCTGTTTACCAATATCATTAATGATTAGTTTATTCAGGTTTGGCTTCACAAATATGGCATTTCGTTTGTAAATAGCATCACAATCATAAACACTACCACTAATGACTAAAATCTCCACGTTTTTTTTAATTATATTTTTAACATAGCTTTTCGTTACATTTTGCTATTTTTTCCTTCTTTTTATTTATGTATTTTTTAGTTTGAACCAAATTAACGTCCGTACCTTTTCCAATCATTTCTCCGATTGTGCGTATGAGAATATTTTATGTGACTAATATGAGTACGAGTTTGTTTCCGTGTGAGGATCTGTATGCGTGTGTGCATAAATGTATGTGGATGAATGTGTGGACACAAATTGATTATTTTTCCAGCCTTTGATTACTTTTTTTTCGTCTGTTGTACGATGGTCTGTTTTTTTAAAGCTTTTCATTAAATATATTCTTAATCTAAATTCATTCAAAAAAAAAAACAAGAACTTTATTAGACTGTTATAAACAAAGTAAATATCTAAATAAATAATTAAATATAATTAGAAGTTAAAATGTAATAAATGCAAAGGATCAGAAAGGACAAACATTGTAAACTAATTACGATTATTATTATTATTATTATTATTATTATTATTATTATTATTATTATTATTATTATTATTATTATTATTATTACTGAGGGAGCATGGGAAGCGGCTACGACATCCAAGGAAGGCAGCAGTCTGAGGTACAAATGTACGAAGCCCAATGTACCTATGATCACTACGCGGTTTATAAGGGTGCAGAAGGTACATCCATCACAACCATGTGTTCGACATGTTGATTTCATATCAAGATAAACAGCGCATCACATTGCAGGTGGGACAAGATGCCCAAGATGTAGCGCCAGGCAGTGGCTATGCCCTGAAGCAGTACCAGGCGTTGACTCTCATGGCTTTTCATCTTAACTGATTGGAAGTGTTATCATGTACAAGTTTTACTTGGTATAAAAGATGGGCTACAGCAAATATTCTGCTCAATACCACAGATCTGCTTGACAGTTACTTGACCTTAACCAGTTGAGCTTGTCCCTTAGTGGCTGATTATATGTGCATCTCCGATCACGAGAAGAAGTAATGGAGGAACATTACAGTCACGTGTTGAGATGATTTCTTTGGGGTTTGAATAATTCACCTCTGTAAACATGGGTGTTTCTTTCATAATTCTTAAATAAACCTTATTGAGAGACCTTTTGGGTGGGTCTTCAGATGAAGTAGCCCATCCCACACAAGACTTAAAAAAAGAAAATAAGTAACAGAATCGATCTGTTCGTCTGAATCTCTTCAAGGCAGTGCCCCAGCATGGTTGCAGCCAAATGAAGGAAACAAGTAAACGATAAAGAATTATAAATGAAGACGTCTGTAAGTGATTTAAAGATCTACCAGAAAACTGACGCAGTTTCTATGAATAAAATAATTCATATGATCATAACAGTCACCCTGTTATTTAGCTGAATTTTGAGGTAACAAATATGAAATTAAGTTAACTGATTACTATGCTGGAAAATGAAGAGCATCGTTATAGGTTTCAGAATGCACAAGTCTGAGAATTTAATTAAACCCCATTTTGCAGAATATGTGACAGAAATTTTGATTGAAATGATATTCCGGAATAAGAAATGGTCGTTGAAAGAGAAAATTTGCATAAAAATATTTAGAGCAAGGAAAATTCAATAAAAGTATGTAACACAATTAAAACTGTTTTCCAAATATTTAAAGCAAGGAGCAATAAAAAGGTGTCTAAAAATTTATATGGCGGTGAAGGAAAACGTAATATTCATTCATTAATATTACTTTAGCAATTTCTGCAGTTACGGGTGATAACTTAGGACATCATCCACACCTATTATAACTTCACCAGCGAAGAATATATTTCACCATACGTTAAATGATGTATATATAATATAATTAAGACTGTAAGGCGGCGAGTTGGCAGAAACGTTAGCACGCCGGGCGAAATGCTTAGCGGTATTTCGTCTGTCTTTACGTTCTGAATTTAAATTCCGCCGAGGTCGGCTTTGCCTCTCATCCTTCCGGAGCGATAAATTAAGTACCAGTTGCGTACTGGTGTCGATCTAATCGACTGGCCCCCTCCAAAAATTTCGGACCTTGTGCCAAGAGTAGAAAAGAATATAATTAAGATTGTTTTCAAAATATTTAATGCAAGGAGCGTTAAGACGTTGACTTAAAAGATATTTTGCGAATAAGAAAAAAAGAATTCTTTAAATTATACAATTAGGGGTGATAAATGTTTAAGGCCTTATTATAACCACAGTAACGAATAGTGTATTTCACCACAGTTGCCAAAGTAGTGACGGAAAAATAACTGAGATGTAAAATAATATACATTAGTTGAGATAAAGAATAAATAACTTGCATGGATATGTATGTGTGTGTATATATATATATGTGTGTGTGTGTGTGTGTATTTATGTATATACATGTATATATATGTACGTATGTAGATAGATAGATAGATAGATAGATAGATAGATAGATAGATAAGTTGGAATGGGGAAAAACATTCGCAACTTTGTGTTCCTTAAAAATGGAGAGAGAGAGAGAGAGAGAGAGAGAGAGAGAGAAAAGCGGGAGAAGAGAGAGAGAGAAGCAGGAGAAGAGAGAGAGAAAGAAGTGAGAGAAGAGAGAGAGAGAGAGAGAGAGAGAGAGAGAGAGAGAAGTGGGAGTACGAGAGAGGCTACGAAAGAGAGAGGAGAAAAATAGACTGATGCGGAAAATACAAGTATGTGGGCACATTCTAGGGAAGCATTTCAAGAAGAACAATGTATTCTGTAATAAAATTAGAAAGAAACTGCTACAAAACCAGGTATTGTGTGAGGCGAGAGAAAATAGGCCAGGCGGAAAGATGAAGTTTTAATGAGGGAATCAAATATTCTTATCATCGCAATTAAATAAGAAACAATTAGAACTCGTTATCAAATCAAATTTTTTTACGGACGCCATTAAGATTCATCCAATGTTTGGCAATTGAGATAAAATTGGTTCCCAGCTAATAGGTGAGTGTAGGTGTGTATATATTTACATATATATATATATATATATATATATAATATATGTACGTGTGTTATATATATATATATATATATAT
>NC_068988.1:14014386-14016726 GCF_001194135.2 Octopus bimaculoides | reverse complement strand
CTCTCTCTCTCTCTCTCTCTCTCTCTCTCTCTCTCTCTCTCTCGCTCTCTTTCTTTCTTTCTCTCTCGTATTTATGTTACCCAGCACCACTGCTTGACAACCAGTTTTTGTTTCTTTAAGCTTCCGTAAGTTAGCAGTTCGGCAATAAGGTCCGACAGAATAAGTACCATACTTCTTTTATTTTCTTTTATTTCTTTTACTTGTTTCAGTCATTTGACTGTGGCCATGCTGGAGCACAGCCTTTAGTCGAACAAATCCACCCCAGGACTTATTCTTTGTAAGCCTAGTACTTATTCTATCGGTCTCTTTAACCGAACCTGTTTCCGTCCACCAAATCTACTCATAAGGCTTTGGCCGGCCTGAGGCTATATAGTGGGAAACATTTGCCCATGGTGCCACGCCATGGATCTTAATCCGAAACCATCTGGTTGGGAAGCAATGCTCATACTACTAATTTTAAAAAAGAATAAGTACTTGAATCGATGTACTTAAAACCTTCAAATGCGGTACGACAGTATGGTAGCAGTCCAATGGGGTAAAAGATATATAAAATGAAATATAAAATATGAGTAAAATTAAATAATGTGAATCATTATTAATAGTTTTAATATCGTGTTTATTGATAGGAAATGTTTGTTCATACAAGTCCTTGGATTTAGAATATAACTGTTCACCAGATATATGATGATTTATTATTGCTTAGCAAACAGTTTTGTCCGATAAAGTCATAAACAAGATCATTGGCTCCTGCGAGATACATTGATCCGGAAGTGTTTCTTGCTGACGGGGCAAAGCGATGCCGAAACACCGGTGTCCGAGAATCCCTTGTATTAATGAATTTCAGTGCAGTATGAGCATATATTCGTCGTAAAGGAAAAGCAGTCCTTCTGTGACGAACAAAAGCGCGATTAGCACACTCACGTTCGGATGTGCCGAATAGATATGCAAGCCATTCCTTTAAATCTCACTGTTTGCTGTGCACATTGTGATTTATTGAAAGAAATTTTGTTTCTTGTGAGACCTCTAAGGGTCGTTGACCAAATATTACAAATACAGGGGTCAGAATTCATAAGAATGGGAAAGGAAGAACTTTAGTAATGTCATAGACTATAGTAGCAGAGTTGAAGCGAGAAATCATAGATTGAGAAAAAATGTATGTGAAATATATATGAATTGGTATGAAAAATGGGATATCTTCCATGCAGATTCTATTTGTTTCTATATGATTGATGTATAAGAGATCTTCCCAGAGACCCCCAATCTCTATATTATCATATATCAATAACATCAATAATGCAAGTTTATGTGTGAATATACACGCATACTTAGGTGTTTGATACACACACATACACACACACACTCATTCACACACACACACTCACTCACACTCACACACACACACACACACACACACACACACATATATATATATATATATACATACATGTATGTATGTGTATATATATGATAATTTCATTCGGATGATTTATGTGTGTGTGTGTGCGTGTGTGTGTGTGTGTGTCTGTGTCTGTGTCTGTGTGTCTGTGTGTCTGTGTGCAGATAGATAAGTAGATAGCTAGCTAGCTAGCTAGATAGATAGATAGATAGATAGATAGATAGATAGATAGATAGATAGATAGATAGATAGATAGATAGATAGATAAAGTAGAGAGATAGAGAGATAGAGAGATAGACAGACACACAATCAGACAGTCAGGTACACAGACACATAGATTAAAATAGTGCACCCTGTAACGGCCTCTTAAGAGACTCACCACCTCATTTTTTTTCTGCACATTGGTACCATAAAAAACATTTTTAGTCTTTCAACACGAACGCGGGTTTGTATATTTCCAGTTCTCTTAATTTACGCTATGTTGTGCACAAAATACAAATCGTTCAATTGACTGTGAGCCATCAAATAACACTAACGTGCAAACTCTACATTGTACCACGATGACAACCTAATTTTTGACCCCTTTATGTAGGAACTGCAGTGGAGACGCAATGGCCCAGTGGTTAGGGCAGAGGACTCGCGGTCAGAGGATCGCGGTTTTGACTCCCAGACCGGGCGTTGTGAGTGTTTATTGAGCGAAAACACCTGAAGCTCCACGAGGCTCCGGCAGGGGGTGGTGGCGAACCCTGCTGTACTCTTCCACCACAACTTTCTCTCACTCTTACTTCCTGTTTCTGTTGTACCTGTAATTCAAAGGGTCAGCCTTGTCACACTCTGTGTCACGCTGAATCTCCCCGAGAACTACGTTAAACGCACACGTGTCTGTGGAGTGCTCAGCCACTTGCACGTTAATTTCACGAGCAGGCTGTTCCGTTGATCGGATC
>NC_068988.1:14010011-14013656 GCF_001194135.2 Octopus bimaculoides | reverse complement strand
GTGTGTGTGTGTGTGTGTGTGTGTGTGTGTGTGTGTGTGTGTGTGTGTGTGTGCGTGTGTGTGTGTGTGTGTGTGTGGCTGTGTGTGTGTGTGTAAAACAGTCGTATATAAGGCATCAACATTTATTGATTCTCTCTCTCTTTCGATTAATCTCTCTTTGACGCACCCACACTCATGTAGAAGCATAGACACAAACATACGCATATTTGTCATCATTAACACCGCAAATATCATCATCTTCGTCGGCATCGTCATCATCATCATCATCATCATTATCATCATCAACATCGGCGTCGACATTTTCGTCATCATCATCATCATTATTACCGTCATCATTCTTCTATTGTTTTGTCAACAGTTTTCATCATCATCATTGTCATCGCTGTCGTCATCGTCAGCATTGTAAACATCATCATCAGCAGCAGCAGTAGCAGCAACAACAGCGACACCAGAAACACCACCACCACCACCATCACCACCACCATCACCACCATCACCACAAACACCACCACCACCACCACCACCACCACTAGTAGCAGTGGCAGCACTAACCTCCTCATCGTCATCATGACCATAATTGTCATCACCGGCCACCACCATCACCATCATCACCACCATCGCCACCAGCATTAGCATCACCAACATAACTATTATTGTCGGCAGCATCAACGCCATCATCATCATCATCATCATCGTCGTCGCCATCTCAGGTCATGCCATATTTTGGCGTTTTTTGTTTTGATTATTTTCTTTTTCTGTTTTTTTTTTCTAGCTATTTTGTCGGCTGCATTCTTCCGCTTTTGTTAAATCTGTGATTTACTATTCCAAAAATTGTTCTTGCTGCTGTTGTTGCTTCCATTGGGAGACGGCGACGTTATTGTTATTGTAATCGTGGTCTTTTGATCTTTTAGATGCCCAGTTTTGTTATTGTTGTTGTTGATATGATTATTATTATTATTATTTATATATCATCATCATCATCATCATCATCATCATCATCATCATCATCATCATCATCATCATTATTATTATTATTATTATTATCATTATTATTATTATCGTTATTATTATTATTATTATTATTATTATTATTATTATCACTATTATTATTATTATTACTATTATTATTATTATCATTATTATTATTATCATTATTATTATTATCGTTATTATTATTATTATTATTATTATTATTATTATCATTATCACTATTATTATTATTATTATTATTATTATTATCATTATTATTATTATTGTTATTATTATTACCGTTGTTATTGTCAATCCCAGTGCTGTTATTACTATTACAATTCTTAATGATATTACTCTCCTATGATCTCTCTCTCTCTCTCTCACACATTCCTTTCCTCTCTCGCTATTTTTTGTTTTTCCTTTTTCATCTCCTTATCTATTGACTTGTTATACATGGATGTTATTTATACTGCGTTATTATTTGCATTTTGCTATCATTTCTTTTTTTATCATATTTTTCCTTTAAATTCTGTTATTGATATCGTTGATAGTCGTTGATCTTAATGCTCTCTGCGCTTGCTGTTCGTTCTGTCAGTGCTCTATCAGTTTTCCTGTTCGTTCTGTCAGTGATCTGCTGGTGCTTCCAACTTTTCCCCAATCACTTCTGTCGGTGCTTCTGTTATCACTCTTACCTGTGTTACGACTGCGTTTGATGTATTTTTTTGTTGTTGTCGTTGTTGTTTTGTTTTTGTTTTTTTTCTTTTTGTTTTCTAGTTATTGTATAATATTTGACCTTTCCACGTTATGACAGCATCTAGACATCGCTGTTAATGTAAAAGCAAACAAGCCTAAAGTGAAAGAGATGGCGAAAAAGAGACCGAAAGAGAGAGAGAGAGTGCAGGAAGATTATGACCAAACCCCCATCCCCACCTATGCTTCCTCGTTACTCTTTCCTTTCTCGTCTTTCTGTTTCTCTTTTTTAAAAAAATGGCATCAGATTTTTAAATCCTGTTTTCGTTATCACATATCATTTACAAATGGAATTTCTGCAAAAGAAATAGAACGAAAGAAAGAGTTATATGTGTGAGTGAATACATGTGTGTGCGTGCCTGCGTGTGTGTGTGTGTGTGTGTGTGCGTGCGTGCGTGTGTGCGTGTGCGAGTGTGTGTACACGTACATATATACATACATACATTCAGGGAAGGAGAGAAGCAGAAAGATTGATAGAAAGACAGTCAGTCAGACAGACAGTCAGACAGACAGTCAGTCAGACAGTCAGTCAGACAGACATGCAGACAGACATGCAGACAGACAGGCTGGCAGTAATATTTCTGTCTCTACTACTCTTTTTGTCACCCCAAACGCAGTAAATTTGCTATGCGATCGTCTCAATTCCATTGCCCTCGGCGACTCTTTAGTTCGGATTTCGAATCCCAATATGAGAAAATGCGAAATTTCTTCCAGAATCAAAAGTATTCTCGATCGGTTTTGGCCCCTACTCACACGTAAAGACTGGATTCCACTCTCTCTCCTTCCATCTCGCCATCCATCCACTACAAAACACGAACTAATCAACAACCCCTGAATCCTATTTTCTAACCCCAAAACCAATCCGAGTTTTCTGCACCGCCTCACCTTGCCGTCGAAAATATAGGAGCTCGGCAACCTTCTTGTTAGAAACTCCTTAGCGGCCAGCTACGCACAACTATATTTGAGTGCACTTTCTGACGATGCAATGCCTGCCTTTATTTAACAACACTACAACCATCACTAGACCTAAGTCATGATGTTACATTGCCCAAAATTTCTGTTGTACGTTATCCAGATTTAAGTCCTGCTCCGTCTGCAATCTTGACGGCACACTTTATATTAAACAAGCTGGCCGGCGCTCTGCCGATCGCTTTTGGAAATAAGTTGGAAGGATATTACAAAAACACCAGGGCAACCTATAACCATCCAATTACTTATGATTGTGAAGCACTTCCGCACACCATGAATCTGCATACTCAACAAAACAGAAGAAGCAACTAGTACCATCTCGCCGAAGGGCTTCGCATAAGGTTTTTCATCCAATTCCTATAGTTTTCTTTTAGCTCCCGTCTCCTCTCAATTTTCCCACCACCCACCTTATCCTGGTTCGTTTATCTTCATCTCTTTATTTCTTTCTATTAGGTTGAGGAAAAGTTCGTGCGCTGTGTTAAAATAATGCTTTTTTCAATATATTTTTGTGGTTTGTGTGTTCATTCAGTTCATTATTTCAATACGGCACACAGACTTTTCCTCAACCTCTCTCTCTCTTCTTCTCTTTCTTCTCCTCACCTCCTCCTCCGCCTTCTCTTTTTCTTCTAATTCAGATTCTCTTCTTAAAACTACTTTTGAGCTACGTATACAAGCTGATATTGCTTTGCATTCCTGGTTAGACGCAGCCAGTTTTTCAAACACAGGGATGTAAAAGTGTAATGTCTCTTTTTTTTTTTTATTTCACTCATCTTTATAACTTTTCTCTACAGAAGGAAATTTCCAAAACGTTGAATAT
This sequence comes from Octopus bimaculoides, assembly GCF_001194135.2. Classification (NCBI taxonomy): domain Eukaryota; kingdom Metazoa; phylum Mollusca; class Cephalopoda; order Octopoda; family Octopodidae; genus Octopus; species Octopus bimaculoides. The sequence goes on along the minus strand of NC_068988.1, from coordinate 14,010,148 downwards.
TACACTCCCTACAGAAATTTCACCATATGCACCCCCTCCTCTCCTCTCTCTCTCTCTCTCTCTATCTCTCTCTCTCTCTCTCTCTATCTCTCTCTCTCTCTCTCTCTCTCTCTCTCTCTCTCTCTCTCTCTCTCTCT
>NC_068988.1:14008785-14009887 GCF_001194135.2 Octopus bimaculoides | reverse complement strand
CATATATATATATATATATATATGTGTGTGTGTGTGTGTGTGTGTGTGTGTGTGTGTGTATGTAGGTATATATAGACACACACACATTCATATATATAATATGCATGAGTGAGTATTTTTCTGCACGTGTGTATGCATGTATGTATATGGGTGTATATATATATATATATATGTGTGTGTGTGTGTGTGTGTTTGTGTGTAGGTAGGTAGGTAGGTAGGTAGGTAGGTAGGTAGGTAGGTAGGTAGGTATGAGTATGTGTATATGATCATGCTCGTTGCCGTTCCTGAGTGCTTGTATTCCTTTCTGTCTATCTGTGTGTTTGTCTCCGTGTGCATGTGTGATCATTTATTTGAAAATTCTACAAAAACATGTTTAATCTAGTGGTAAAGGAATACTATTTATTGCCGTCATTAAATGCCAATATATATCGATACAACACATGATTGGCAGCTTAATGATCGAATTTATTCAACCCTATTCGTATTAGAACAGATGCGAATGAAGCTAACGTCACATGCTGCATCATCGAACTGGAAAAACACTATATTGAATTCCCATAGAAGTCTTATAAATCAGCATATATTTGACTGTATAGAAAGGACGGAAACCACCAATGAAATCCATTATGCAAAACAGTTAACTTATATTCTGAAAATTCCAATTTACGAAAGTGAAACTAGATTTTCGCTGTAGGTCTTGGAGAAAATTTATTCACAGCCAGACTTAATATGATTTTAATTTATAAATACATAAATGTTATATTATGTTATATTCATATTTATAGTTGTAATTATGTATATTCTTAATTGTTTTTGGGGTATTGTATCATTGTTATTTATTGGTGCTTCTTTATAGCTACAGTAATAAAGTTAATAACGGTCAGTTGGTACCTCTTTATATTCAGGTTTTAACCATTAATTTGTTTTAGAGTAATGGTTAATGATCTTATGCACAGATATTCGCATACATATATATATACGTTTATATATATATATGCACATGAATACACACACAAGGGCAATTTTAACTGAATGAGACAACACACATTACAACACTTACAAGTGTAGTTTCATTTTGAATTGCCCTGTATGTGTGTGTGTG
>NC_068988.1:14007285-14007763 GCF_001194135.2 Octopus bimaculoides | reverse complement strand
ATACAGACACGCACACACTGACACATACATATTATTCAAAAAGTACATATTTCTCGATATACAGTGTTGTTCAGTAGCATATTCATTATATTTATTATTAACAAATTATTAATATATCCCTTATCAACCACAAACCAGAAATTAACCGAAATAACCAGCTTCATTTGCATAATGCACATTCGTTGGTGACTTGGTTTATTAACTAATGAATATTTATGCACAATATGGTGTACATTGGATAAGCCGATTAAAATTTCTCGTAGCTACACCAACAGTTTAAATTGTAAGCCTTGTTGTTGAGTCTTGCTGTGGATACGTAAATATAAGTAGATTTTGTTTGAATTCGAATAGCTATATCTGCTAAGTTTTCTTCATAGCGAGGAATTTATATGTCTGTGTGTATGCATATGTTTGCTCGCACATGTATGCGTGTGAATGTGTGTGTGTACGTATATATATAGATATATGTGTTCGTATA
>NC_068988.1:14006928-14007275 GCF_001194135.2 Octopus bimaculoides | reverse complement strand
ACACACACACACACACACACACACACATACACACACATACACACACATTACATATAGCTTTAATTTTTCATATTTTACTTGTTTCAGTCATTAGACTACGACCACGCTGGGGTACTGCCTTCAAGAACTTTACTCACATGAATCGACCCTAGTACCTTTTAATAGAGCCTGGTACTTATAATATCGGTATATTTTATCGAATAGCTAGGTTATAGAGATTTAATCTCACCAACACCGGTTGTCCAGCGGGGTGTAGTGTGAGTCAAAACAGACACTAAGACACATACAGCACATAGATAGTCATATATATATATATATATATATATATATATATATATATATATATA
>NC_068988.1:13997386-14005922 GCF_001194135.2 Octopus bimaculoides | reverse complement strand
ATATGCATACATACATACATACATACATACATACATACATACATACATACGTCATACATGTATGTGCGTATATATATATATATATATATATATATATATCATATATATTTATGTGTACGTAACAGGTATACATACAAATACATATGCATATATATATGTATATATGTATATATATACATACATACATACATATATCATGGATCGTTTACGTATATATGTATTTTATATTCGTGTTTGAGGCAGTATATAATTAAAATAGCCGAACTATCCATTGTGTATACATTAAGATGCATAGATGGCTCTCTCTCTCTCTCTCTCTCTCTCTCTCTCTCTCTCTCTCTCTCTCTCTCTCTCTCTCTCTCTCTCTCTCTCTCTCTCTCTCTCTCTCTGTTAGTGGCACATCATCAGACTTCCGTCAAAAAGTGCCCATATCTTTTATCTTTTACCTGTTTCAATCATTAGACTACGGCCATGTTTGGGCAGACACCCACGGAAATGCATGCACAGATAGCGGTATTTGTGCGTGCCTGCGTGTGTTTGCTAGTTTATTCGACTCACAAAAATTCAACAGAATATCCTCAGTTCGAGTAAGTGAATTAGAACTAACTGAAAGTGCTCAATGAATAATTATGACTAATTATAAGGTATACGGGGATAAGTTACAAGTCTAACGTGTAGAAACACGGGTAGAAAAAAAAAACACTGTATAAAGACAAAATTGCACACTTCCTTGTCTTTCGTGACAAACGTTTGTATCCATCCTTTTCATCAGGATGCTCCGAATATGCTTTATTCCTACAGATACTGCAGAATTAGAGGCTATGTAATTCATTAAGTTGGTTTGTATATAAAATGAAGATGCGAATGTACTTTTGGTTCATGTGGTTAATGTACGATACATATATAAGAGACCAAAGTGTACGTACACCGCTATATGTTATATATATATATAGAAAATACAAAATGGGACAAGAACGCAAAATATCCACACAGTTTGGTGATACAAAAAAGGGATAAGACATCCAGATAGACGATACAAAGAAAACAAGGACGAGTCATTCGGAGCTTTCTTTCCTCAGTCGAGTTCCAGATTATCTTTGCAATTTCGGCTGGTTATACTCGAGGTTGCTCCAGTCTAGCCAGCCCTAAGGAAAAACTAAGCTAAGAGCATTAGATTCCTTGGAAGAAACTAGCGAATGTATACGAAAACAAGGACGGAAAAAAACGGAGAATGTTACACAAATACAAATAACAGGACATAACAACAGGTGTCTTTCGACTAAGAACAAATTAAATTAAGCTGGCGTGTATGGAAGTAAAGCCTTACGGCAAGGATACAAGATTTCACAGGCACAGGGAGGAATATAGATGTTGCACGGACGGCGGCCGAACCAAGAAAGAAAGATCAGGCTTGGCTGAACACCGGTCACGTGAGGAGAGACAGAAGGAAGGAAGGAAGGAAGGTATCCTCAAACTGAAAACCTGGCCCGGATGCTTACAACAAAATTGTCTCTGCTAAAATCACACAAGATGCCCGGTAGTGATATTAGACAGGGTGCCGTATTAAGTCCACCACGCAAGTAAGCCATAACAGGATTTGAACCTAAAGCGCAAAAAATCTGGAAAAAATATTGTAAGGCATCTGGTCCGATATTTGTACAGTTCTGCCAATCCAAAACTTAAATTGGTGCTTTTTAAATCGACCCGTAAATATAAAAGACTATGTCGATCTCGGTTGGATTTGAACTGAACGCACAGAGAACAAATACCACGAAGCAGTCAATCCGATTATGACAACCCTCCCTCTGTATACGTACATACATACGCACATACATACATATGTGCATGTATGCGCATATATTATATACATGTATGCATTTTTGTATCTACAAGTGTATCTGCTTGCGTGAGTGTATACACACATACACATGTATGTGTATACATGCATATTCGCTACACAATATCTTCCAACTAAATCTTCGAACATCATATCCTAGCTTAATACTACATACAATCCTGTTATCATATCATATCTCACCATACTATTCCTATCTCACAAACTATGCTCAGCCAAATCCTAATACTTTCAGTTATCTCATATAATGCGATATACTTAGAGCCAAACCATTCCATATTCAAAATGTTTTCTACCTTATTCTATCGTAACGTATATCAAACAGCGTTGTCATAATAAAATATATCACTTTATATTTTTCAATATAATCATTATAAATTTACCTATCACATCACACAATGCTGTACGTAAACAATCATATATGCAAGTATAGACACAACATGGTCTTTAGGGTCCATAAATGCAGGCTGGAGAAGAATTCTGTGCTTCGTATTTAAGAAAATGTTGACATCTTCGGGATGTCTAAAACCCGCTCTCTGTCTGGAAGACCGTCAGAAGTTCTGGACACTCATGCTGACAACAAATATACACGTGGATCTGAAAGAAAATAATGTTTAAAGAGAAATTAGAGAGTCAGTTTCTTCTTTGGGGGTTATGAATCGCTGTTGCCCCTAGTGGACGAGTGTCTGCCATTGACAAGACCAAACAACGTCGAAATCACGTGATCTTTTTATTTCCGTATGTATTGGTAGTCTCGGCGCTGGAGGAAACGGGATTTATCTCCCCGATAGCGATATAAACAGGAGGACATTTTGCATTAAAAGGTTAATATGAGAGATTCTCTCATGGCAACTCTTGCAGTATGGTCTGTTTCAGTCATTTGACTGCGGCCATGCTGGAGCACCGCCTTTAGTCGAGCAAATCGACCCCAGGACTTATTCTTTGAAAGCCTAGTACTTATTTTATCGGTCTCTTTTGCCGAACATACATACATACAAGTTCAGGTATATACCTGTAATTATTGGTGCCTTGTGATATGTAACGCACTGCCTAAATACCAATCTTGGGAAATTAGGCTTCTCAAAACCAGAAAGTAGAAAGCTAATTCGAAGAAGACTACAGATCTAACCCATCACTGGAACTCTAAAAATATATGTGAGCATTTCTAGATATGCAACTATATTCATGAGAATACATACATAAAACAAAACATACAAAGCTGAACATATACATATATACATGTATACATACATACATACATACATACATACATAGATGCATACATACATACAAACAAAAATACCCTGTTGTTGAAGTTAAAATTCCAATGAGAGAGACTTGAATCAAGGTTAGAAACCGGCTCTTTCGCTATTAACAAGAAATCTTGAAACGAAACTGACCAATGACATACATACATATATATACGTATGTTAATGCAAACAAGAAAAATAGAACTCAAAACTATGAGTATATGTATATCTTTCTTAATATATAGCAGAAGTAACAGAGTGACTCAAGGTCCGAGAGTTCCGTGCGTGCGTTGATAAGTGCCAACGCACGAAACTCTCAGACCTTGAGTCATTCTGTTACTTCAGTTGTATATTAATAAAAAATATAAATAGATAGATAGATAGATAGATAGATAGATAGATAGATAGATAGATAGATAGATAGATAGATAGATAGATAGATAGATAGATAGGTAGAATCAACAAAAACGTACTCCATCCAAAGACAGATAAATATTAATTTAATACACAACCGAAAGAGCTACAAATAGGTTCATGCTTTTATGATACTTTACCTAGGCATATTTATAAAATACGCCATGTATCTCCAAAGAATCGTTCGGAGATACATGGCGTATTTTATAAATATGCACAATTAAAGTATCACAATTAAAGCATGAAATTATTAGTAGCTCTTTTGGTTGTGATTAAATTCATATGTATTCCAGGAGGCGTTTAGCTTAAAGGTAGAGCACTCAGCCGGTATTTGAGAGGTACAGGGTTCGATTTCCCTAGCTGCCTGGTGGCAACATTTATCTGTTTTATAAGGGTAAATACCCGATCTTTTTCTGTTGTTTTCAAAATTATACTGTGTTCGAAATTTACGCTTTTGTCTGTTATATATATATATATATAGAGAGAGAGAGAGAGAGAGAGAGAGAGAGACAGACAGGTTGTATGGCCAATTTATGAAATATAGATAGATAGATAGATAGATAAGACAAGCCTTCACGCAGATTCCGTTTGCTAAATTCATTCCCAAGGCATTGGTCAGCCCGGGATTATAGTACAAGACATTTTCCAAAAGGTCTGAACCCGAAACTATACGGTTGCAAACGAGCTTCTTAACCACATGGCCATGCTTCCACTTTTCCATTTTCTTGCTTTAATACTTATAATTATATTTTCACAATAAATATAATTTTGTCTTTTTTTCTGTGTATCTAATCAAATTTTCTTTAATACTACCTCATTAGATCGTCCGTATCTCATTAAACATAGCCTTCATGCATTAAACAGTGCCTCACCCCGCTATAATATAAAGTCATATCATATAGTCAGACGTTAACAACACAAATATTTTCTCTTCGTGCTGTAAAGAACCAATTAAATTCGAAATAACAGCCTTACATTTTCGTGCTGTAGCATACGAAAATTATAAAACCTAACTACACATCTTAACAAAGGAGTGCGATTAAAACAAAATGGCCGGCTCACGGGAAGGTACATCTGGCCTCTGTATCATTCTTACAATACAAAGTTTAAAGACTATTATTTACTGCTTAATGAAATGTAAATGAATTGATATGACACTGAATTCTACGAGACTTCTACTAAATGATGTCGTCATTGATATTATATCTTTTCTTCACAAATGAACTCCACAGCCAGGAACCAACTATTTAAGTGGCAGCCATCGCCTACAGCCTAATATATCGATTGCCAATTTAAGCTTTTATTTATAATCGTGTAAGATCCAGTTATTCAACAACTCACACTCCATTACGAGACTGAATATGGAAATTTTCCTCGACCATATTAAATTCAGTTCATTAATATATATAATTGTGTTGTTGTTATTGTCGTTGTGTTCATTTTATTTATTGGTTCATATTTGTTGTCCTTCTTTCTTTTTCTTTCTTTCTCTCCTTTCTTTTTTTTTTTTTTTTACCTTTTATTCCCCTTATGCGGGTTTTCAATTTACTTAAAATTCATTCCTTCACTTCGCTTTTTCTCGCCGCATCTATATTTTTAGCTCCAGTTATTTTCTGAATTGTCCCTCGCTCGGACAATTAATCATTGATTGTCGAACGATCGCATCTTCTTTCTGATAAGCTTCCAGTGAAAAAATTTTTTAAATGCCATCGATTTTATGACGTCACTGCTCTAAATGCATTTTTCCAATGCATTTTTCCAATTAATATAAAGTCTTACAAACATGTAGAGTCACCAAGTATAGATTCTCTATTAAATAAACAATTTTTGTGAAAAACTAAAACTAATTTTATTTTTTTTTTTTTGCTATTGTTGTTATTTTCTGTTGTCGGTATCGACGTAGTTGTTGTTATTGCTGTCATTGTTGTTGTTGTGTTTGGCATTATTGGTGTTGGTGTTGGTATAATTGTTTATTGTTTTCGTTATCGTCTTTGGTGTTTTTTTCTTATCTATTGTTGATGTTGCTGTTATTGTCATTCCTGTTGCAGTTGCCGTTGCACTTTTGCAAGCTATTATCGTTGCTGCAATTGGCATTGTTGTTGTTGTTGTTGTTGTTGTTGTTGTTTTTGCTGTTGTTGTTGCTACTACTGCTGTGATTATCATTATTGGCTTCGGCGTTGATATTGTTGTTTGTTGTTTTTCGTAGCAATGTTGTTATTGTCATTACCGTTGCTGCTTCTGATGCAATTTTTGATGTTGTTGTTCTAGCTGTTGTTGTTTCTGTGAATCTTCTTGTTATTAACATTTCAATGTGTCATTCTAGTTATTTTTAACCTTTGAAAAAATAACAGTATAAAAATATCCTGGGTCGCTTCGTACGTGAACAATGAACAACTAACTAATTGCACAGTGGGTACAAGCATAACTTGATGCACAAGGAACGAAAATTTTTAATTAATTATAATTCCACCCTTAATGACGAAAGAACGACAAAAAATAATCCTTACCTAAATGACTAATTCTAATCAATAAAGACAGGGGAGACAACTCTGGTAATTTAATTAAAATAAATTAAGTACAAAATCCAACGGGAAATAAAAGGAATCTTAATCATCAGCAGTACGCGTGATATCTCCTAATATGTTTCTCAGCCCTATTGCTCCACATCAGAAAGGTGTTTTCTAACCATAACTGTAAGATCTTAGAACGACCGGCGAGGATAAATGATTTGAGTGAAGGATCACCACGTCGTGTGATAACTTAAAAGAATTATTGGGAAAATATACTGGAATTAATTATGAAAACTTAATTGGTAGTATAGGTTTTTACTCATAAAATATAAGAATGAATAACCGATATATGATGGTAGAGTTTATATTATTAAGAAATCAGTTGATGATTCGTTCCGTTCAAACTCAGATATTCAGGGATTCGGAGCCACGTGCTTTCAGTTAGGCCACTTTGGTTCATATGTGTGTCAGTGTGTTTTTATTTTATTTGTATCAGTTTTATTTCTAGAATTCTTGCCAATAGAGAACGAACTGGTTTCTAACCTAGACCCAAGATTCTTTCACTGGAATTTCAATAACACCAACAGAGTAGTTGTACATGTATGTGTTTATGTACGCTAGTATTTGGAGTCTGCATGTGAAGATTTATATCTTATTCAGTTTTGTTTCAAGATTTCTAGCTGATAGAGAAAGAGCCGGTTTCTAACCTAGATCCAAGGCCTTCAGTGGAATTTCAACATCAACAACAGGGTATTTTTGTATGTATGTATCTGTGGAGATTTGTGTGTTTTGTTCTATGTGTGTCTTCTCATACATATACTTGCATATCTAGAGGTGCTCATTTATGCTTGAATGATAAACTTCTGAAAAGTTTTACAGATTTTTACAGTTCCCGTGGTGGACCTAGTAGACAATGTGTATTCGTGTTAGAAGTCTAATGGGTTGGTAAAATTGATGGAGTGGCCGACAAAATAGTTTGAAGTATTTCATTCAGATCCCGTTGGTTAGAATGAGTTGAACTTTACCTTCCTTTTTTGTGGGGTAGATGGGGAAATGTGTACCAGATGTTCGACCTCATTACCTGTAACTCACCACCATAAATATATCTGGCTGTGTGGCAATATTAAGAATTGTTCTTCTTGTTGTGGTCAATATTTAGGCGGCAAACAGGCAGTAACTTAAGCATGCCGGACAAAATTCTTACCAGAATTTCGTCCGTCTTTACGTTCAAAGTTCAAGTACCGCCGAAGTCGACTTTGCCTTTCATCTTTTCGGGGTCGATGAAATAAGCATCAGTTGAGCACTGGGGTCGATATAATCGACTAGCCCCATTCTCCCGAAAATTCAGCTTTGTTTCTGTAGAAGATTGTTATATCTAACATTAAGGCAGTGAGCTGGCAAAATCGTTAGCAGCATTTCTTCTGGTTTTACATTCTAAGTTCAAATGCCGCCGAGGTTGGTTTTATCGTTCATCCTTTTGGGATCTATGAAATAAATTACTAGTCAAGAACTGGAGTTAATGTAATCGGCTTACACCTTCTACCAAAATTTCTGTGACCTATCACAGAAAGAATTATTATTAGTATATAATGGACAGGAAATTAGCAGAATCTTTTGCTCGGAAAAAAATGCTTTCCAGTTCTTTAGATTCTGAGTTTAAATTCCGCTGAATCAATTTTGCCATTCACACTTTCCTTGTCGGTGGGGTCATCAAACTTCTTCCTTGAAACAACTGACCTTGTGCCTAAATTTAAATAATTATCAAATGCTTTCTTGGTCGATGAAATCGTCAAACTTGTCTCTTGAAACAACTGTCCTTGTATCTAAATTAAAATAATTATCATAACCAACATTAATATCATTACACTTGTTTTTCTTTAAGTCACTATCACGTCTTTTCAAGTTCAAATAAACCACAGAAATGAGAAACATGCGTTGAGGATACGGTTTTACATTTTATACAGTAATCAATCATAACTAGAAGTAGTGGAGAGAGTTTATCAATTATTTTTCTTTCCTTTAATAAAACCCTTATCTATTTCAGATATTGCATGAAACTCTCTCTCCACAGTTTATTTCACAAAACAAAAATAAAAGAGAAAGACGGGTCACAAATCGGTGAACCGTCCATTTATATACTATGGAGTGTCATATTCTTTTAACTAATGATGAAAAGTGTTTTGAAGTTCACAAGTCACGTAACATAGTCCTAGTTATTGATAAAATATGCCTGCAAAATATGTTAATGCTCGTAACTAACCTTTCTTTTGGTTTGTTTTCTTGGTTTTGGTCTGGGCTATGAATAGGATTAAATATTTATGATATTCGTATCACAGCTATTATAAAGTTATATTAAATGTGACAGTGTACGTTTGAGAGAGAAAGAGAGAGAGAGAAGGAGAGAGAGAGAAGGAGAGAGAGAGAAGGAGAGAGAGAGAAGGAGAGAGAGAGAAGGAGAGAGAGAGAAGGAGAGAGAGAGAAGGAGAGAGAGAGAAGGAGAGAGAGAG
>NC_068988.1:13991509-13996680 GCF_001194135.2 Octopus bimaculoides | reverse complement strand
TATATATATATATATATATATATATATATATATATATATATGTATATGTATATATATACGTTGATAGAGTTACGTTTATACCTATTTAAACACGATGTGAAATTAAGCTCCATGGAAACTTTCTCAGCTTAGCTTCAAATCGATCTACTCCGTTGTTCATCAGGATTAACTCTCCTTGCCAAGATGCTCAGACAAAGTGACTGAAGATTACTTATTAAAATGCATTGTGTCTCGGCCATAAACTCATTTGCATGATAATACAAGTTTGACGCTCCGGGCAAAACGCACTATAGTACCATAGTGTTATGAAGAAATAGATAAATAAATAGATAGATAAGTAAATGAATAAATAAATAAATAAATAAATAAATAAATATTAAACGTACGTATTTGAAACAGTTTTAGGTTAAAATAACAATGTGTATTATATTCATAATGTATATTACCTTTGTGATGTACATATAAGGTATACATTTATAACGTATATATAAGGTGTAACTTATACTGTATGAATATGCCATTCGCCCTTTGTGTATACATAGTTGTAGGCATGACAGTATGTTTAAGAAACTCGCTTTGCAAGAACGTGGTTCTGGGTTCAATTTCACTGCGCGGCACCTTAGGCCAGTGTCTTCTAGTATAGCCCTGAGTCAATCTTGCGAGTGAATTTGGTAGATGGAAAGTATGTGAAAGGCGGTCGTATATATACGTACACATATATATATATGTGTGTGTGTCTCTGTGTGTGTGGTTTTGTGTATGTATGTATGCGTCTTTGTATCTGTTTGCCCCTCCTGCCCAACTATCGGCATTGGTTTGTTTACATCACCGTGACTTAGAGGTTCGAAAAAAACGACGGAATTAGTATCAGTCTTTAAAAAAGAAATCAAAGCATAAATACTGGGGGCGATTTGCTCGAATAAAAACCTTTCGAGGCGGTGCCCCAGCATGGCCACAATTCAATGACTAGAACAAGTAAAAGATGAAAAATATCGTTATAAATATTTGAAATATATCCAATGCGTCAGGGCGGCCAGGAGGCTGAGTCGTTTGAGTGTCAGATAGAATTAATTGCGCTATTTATTCCGACACTCCGTGGTATGAGTTCAAATCTGGCTGAGAACAACCATTCCTCTAATCTTCTCGGTTGTCGATAAATTTTCTGAGACAATTGTGGTCCAGCTCTTTAGCAATGAGAGGTAAACGATTCGTGGTGAAAACAAATGGTTAAATTCTCAACACAAGCTTACAAAAAGGCCCCTCGTGGGACTTAATTTCACAGCGAGACTAAATATGTTTCTAATATTCTTGTGATATCTATATAACGATATATTCTGAATTCATTGTTAATGATCAACAGAACACACGTTAGTTATACTGGGTACCCACCGCTCGCATCTTGCAGGTTTCTATTCCATAATATAGTATAAGTTTTTTGCGTTTGAACCATCAAGGGTCATCACCATTGCATCCTAACGTTTCAACTGATCCACGTTTTAAGTAAAGCAACACATTGTGTTGTTATTGTTTATTTTTTTTTCTTTAGGTCTTGTGTTTTAGTGTCCCCTTGATCAATAAAGGCGTTGCAGGCATAGCCATCGCGTTGCATTCTTTCCTTCAGTCTCGTGGTTTTTTTCATGAATAGTGTATATAGGACTACATTATCTAATGTGATATTTACTTTTTTTTTATTTTTAGCAAAAACAATAGCATAATATTATTATTATTATTATCATTATATGACGAAAGCTTTGATGTTATATCTCACCTGTCGAGCGTCTGCGTGGGGGGGGCTCCCTAATTACCAGTGGAGAACAGAGTTGGATTGGCAATGCTGTTATTTGCGAACATTGCCAAACTTTCGCATATCTGACAATATAATGGCTTCAGGCAAGCTTCTACGTAAAAGATAAAAGAATTGTTATAGGCTGGAGTAAAAGAGGAAATTTTTATTGATTATATTTTCCTTTAATTATAGAACGTGTTTGTGGTAAAAGAGAATATATTTCTTTTTTTATAATGTCTTAATAATCTGTTGATAAAATACTTTTGCTGCAAGACATGCCAAACAATTCAGGTTAAACGGAATAATTTAAAATGTGAATAACAGAGTTGACATGCACTTTAGAACTTGGATGCACATTCGATGTGATAAAAAAACATTCTAGAAGCTAACTTTATGGGCCAACAACAAAGCCTTTATGTGATCACTGCGGGCTAGAAATAACAGTCAATCCATTTGAACTTTAAATCACACTTACAATTTTTAAAACAAATCAAAGTTGCACTTCAGTGCCTGGTTGCAAACTTGAGATAAAAAAGAAGACATTCCAGAAGCCAGTTTTATGAGTCAACAAAGGAGCTGTTATGTGGTCACTCAACATACTAGAAATAGCAGCCAATCTACCTTGAGTCATTTGATAAACATTACAAAATGAAATGGCGAGTTACATCAAGTAGTTCAGGTTACACTATGCCTAGAAATAAAACAAGCTTGTTATGGTTGTGAGTACCTTTCATCATAGATGTGTTTAATTAAGACCAAGCTGGGGCAAAACAAGGACAAGAATTATATTATGGAAAGAGTTTAATAACGCACAACTGCTAAATTCAATTGAAATTTATTTTATGTCAACAACTGGGAATTTGTTACTGAAACGCTGATGCAATTTCAATGCAACTGTTTGAAAGTTGGTTAATAACTAGTTCTTGTAGGCCTTAAGCCTCAGCTCTCTCTCTCTCTCTCTCTCTCTCTCTCTCTCTCTCTTGCTTACTCGTTTTCTCTCTCTTTCTCTCTCTCTCTACTTAGCTATCTATCTACATCTCTTTCTCTCTATACATTCCTATATATATATATATATATATATATATATATATATATATATATATATATATATATATATCTGTTTATCTATCTATTTCACTTTCTTTCTCTCCCTCTCTCTATGTATCTTTCTTTCTCTCTCCATCTCTCTCCATCTATCAATCTTTCTCTCTCTCTCCATCTCTTTCCCTCTCTCTCTCTCTCTCTTGCTTACTCATTTTCTCTCTCTTTCTCTCTCTCTCTACTTAGCTATCTATCTACATCTCTTTCTCTCTATACATTCCTATATATATATATATATATATATATATATATCTTTCTGTTTATCTATCTATTTCTCTTTCTTTCTCTCCCTCTCTCTATGTATCTTTCTTTCTCTCTCCATCTATCTCTCTTTGTCTCTCTCTCCATCTATCAATCTTTCTCTCTCTCTCCATCTCTCTCTATCTCTCTCTCTCTTTCTCTCTCTCTCTCTCTCGTGCTGATTGAATTTCCAAACTAGTACGACTTTTCTACGATGCAATTGCTTCAGTTTCAACAGAGTCTCAGATTAATTCACTTGCCAAACATCTACATCTCTGAATCAACGACTAACATTATATTCTCGTATCTTTTACACTCTTTAAATTTCATAGAATAAGCGAGACATGAAATGAATATGTTATGTAACATTTAATGAGATATCACCAACGAAAGCCAAACTCATTTGTTGTTCTTATCGTTGTTTGTAGACGTAGCTTAACATTGATCTTGCAAACCCACAACCAAAGGTAACCCAACCATGACTATCCCTTCTGTTCTTTGGTTTTGTAGGACTATATTATTCTCAAATTTTGGCACAATGCCGGTAATTGTGGTGGAGGGTGCAAGTAGATTACATCGACCCTAGTGCTCTATTGGTGCTTATTTTATCGATCCTGAAAGGATAAAAAGCAAAGTCGACGTCGGTGGAATTTGAACTCAGAATGTAATGACAGACGAAATACTACTATGCATTTAGTGCGCTGCGCTATCGATTCTGCCACCTCGCTGCCTTTATGTAGGACTACATTAAGGCGATAGGTGCCACTGTGTCCTTTCCTTCTTCAAAATGACAGTTTATTGGAGGATTATTTTGTTTCATGTAAGGTGTCTCGTTGGTGATGTATCTCGGGGATGAAATTTCCACTGCGGCCCATCCTTCAAACGGATTATCGATTACACTCAACTCCAATCACAGAACAATTTGAAAACGTCGAAGTGGCATGGTATAGCCGGGAATGGAATTTACATTGTCAACTTGGCTCTTTAGAATTTTGTTCCCTAAGACCCCAAAACCCGATCTATGCTGTGTCTTAGTATCTGTGTTTGTACCCCCACCACCGCTTGACTACCGGTGTCAGTGTGTTTACATCCCCGTAACTTGGCGCTTTATTAAAGATGTGATTTGAAAGAGATTTGACTGTTATTGCGAGCATATCTAAAGATCACGTAGAGAGTTCTTCTGTTGACCTGTGACTGAAGGTAATTATTCCGGAAATTATGGATTATCAAGAACTATACTGAGCAAAATGTCCTTCGTTTTGTGTAGTATGAGAGCAATTTGGCTGCTATCTTTAGCATGTATAACGACCGCGTAGAGAACACAGTTGGCTTGTTGCAGAAAATTACTATTCTATGAATTTTCTAATATCAAGAGTTACGTTATTCAATATGTCCTTCCTATTCAAAATATCAATTTGAGGTAGATTTAGCTCTTATTCTTAACAGATCAAACAGTCGCATACACAACACCGTGTTATCTTATTTCTGTGGTGTTGATGTAATCTCCATATTTCTGAAAAGAGAAATATTTTATCTCATGTCATTTCGAAATCGTTGTCATTTTTCTAACAATATACATCAGTCGTCCATACAAATGTCTACGGAATTCCATTAAAATGGTAATTGCAAATTCTTTAATAGCTATGCTCTTGTAAAATTTCTTAATAAAAAATTGTCCGAAAAACATGACTACAGAGATGAGCTTGGGTGGCCACGAGAGAAAGACTTGGAATAATATTCACATTTCTAATATGTCTTGTTCTTGGAAGAAACTGTCAACTTTCTAAAAGAGGTGAGATTGGAACGCTGTTTGAGTGGTAAGATATGATTGTACATAATTACGCTTGTTTGTGTTTTCGTTTTTGTGTTTGTGTGAGCGAATACGTAAATTACAAGTGTATGCTAATACAACATACATATACATATATACATACACACACACACATATATATATACACATACATATATATATATACATATATATATATACATATATATATATACATATATATATATATATATATATACATATATATATATACAT
>NC_068988.1:13986786-13987446 GCF_001194135.2 Octopus bimaculoides | reverse complement strand
GAGAGAGAGAGAGAGAGAGAGAGAGAGAGAGAGAGAGAGAGAGAGAGAGAGGAAGAGAGAGAGAGAAAGAGACAGACAGACAGACAGACAGAAAAATGAATAGAAATATATAAGTAGAAAGATGCATATGTAAATGGAAGAAACAAAGCAAAAATGATTAAGTCAAAGACTGCCACAGTAACTCATAGAAAGAAGAAAAGGAAAGAAGAAAGAAGAGAAAATTAATGAAAGATAAATAAAAGTGTTTTGTATGACGTCAGAGTACTAAGAGACAAGAGACTGGGGTATTCCCCGCATTAGCATTGAAACAGAAGAATTCTCATGGTTCCTTAGTTATTAATCATTAATCATAACTTGACATTTTCTACATAGAAAATTGCGGAAATATTCCAAAGACTTCTGATAGTGTAGGCTCGCCCACCTAACATTTACAGCCCTTACAGTAGCATTCAAAGAATGGTATTCGTCACCGGAGCCACTAGCATAATGCTAAGCAGAGTATGTGCACACCCATACTGTGTATATGTGTCTATGTTTATATTCCTGCTGCTGTATATGTTGTGACTATATGTATATATATATATATATATATATATATATATATATATGTGTGTGTGTGTGTGTGTGTGTGTGTGTGTGTGTGTGTGTGTGTGTATACAT
>NC_068988.1:13981079-13986407 GCF_001194135.2 Octopus bimaculoides | reverse complement strand
GTGTTCCCGTAGTTTTTCTTTTATTTAGATCAGAGGGTGTCACTCATAACAGGGTAAGGTCAGTATTGACCTCCAAATTAGAAGGGACAGAATATCGTAAATATACGGAGAGGAAACGATAGAGAGGTAGTTGGGAGAGAAAGGTTGTAGGAAAAAGTAGAAGTTACAAAAATACTGATTTCAAATTTTGGCACAAGGCCAGCAATTTCGGGGAAGGTGTTAAGTCGATTACATCGATTGTAGAGCTCAACTGGTATTTATTTTATCAACCCCGAAAGGATGAAAGCAAAGTCAACCTCGGCGGAATTTTAATTCGGAACGTAAAAACGGACCCCTCCGTCCTTTTATAAATACGTCTATAACTATATATTCTTTACTTATTTGAAACGGCATCGTGTGAATTGATAGAAATTCGGTTTCTATTTCTATCAGATCAATTTACAATGACTCATGTAAAGTGAATTGTTTGGACACTTACTAAAACTAGTGTTCAACTTCTGTGCTTATTTCTATCATGATTGAGAACGTCGAACTCTAAGAAAAATGGCGGTGTATGGTGAAGTGAGACGGCTAGTAATGTATTGGTGTGTCCAGCTTTAACTAATGTAAACTGTAAACTGATATAAGTGGGAAGGAAGCAAACAAACGAGTATTGACAGATTTTTTGATATGACGGTAGAGATTGGTTTGTCTTAGCGGTGTGATATAATAAATATGAGAACAGTTAATACTACGTTTACATCACTGGAAAAAAATCATGAACGACATCTAGGCAACAACTGAAGGCTTATTCGTACAGGCGTATATGTTAAAATATACGCACAAACACACATACATGTATATATATATATATATATATACACATACATACATATACACAGAGAGAGAGGCTGAGAGGGGGGAAAGAGAGAGAGAGACGATGAATAAGCATCTTGTCACTACATAGGTTAATACTTACCTTATGTGCGTGTGCCAGAGCAGAAAGTTTATTTGTGTACCTGTTAGCTTTATGTAATATATATACTTACATATAATACACCTTCCTTTTTTCTCTCTCCCTCGCACTCCTCTCTCTCCCCCTTGCTCTCTGTATATGTATGTATATATATGTATATAAATGTTTATATATTCACACACATATATATGCACGCGCACACACACATACATTCATACATATATATTTCATATGCTTGTACACACACACACACACACACATACACGCACACGCATATACATCTTTACGTAAGTATGTATTTATTTATATATGTACTACCTATAGGTAAAGCTGCGAAGAACGACGATATTTATAACATCCACGAAGAGATATGGCTGTCTGATAAAAAGTTCGCTTCTCAACCGCTTGATTCCAGGTTCAGTCCTACTGCGTGACAACTTGGGCAAGTATCTTCTACTATAGCTTCGGGCCGACCAAAGCCTTGTGAGCGAATTTGGGAGACGGAAACTGAAAGAAGCCCGTCGTATACACATATATATGTGTATGTGTGTGTATTTTGTGAGTGTGTGTGTGTAAATATGTGTGAGTGTGTGTGTGTAAATATGTGTGAGTGTGTGAGAGTATGTGTGTGTGTGTGTGCGTGTGTGTGTGTGTTTGCGTGCGTGTGTGTGTGTGTCTTTGTGTTTCTGTTTGTCCCTCACAACCGGTTGACAACCATAATGGTTTAAGTTCGCATAATTTAGCGGTTCAACAAACACAGGTAGATAAAATAAATGCCAAGTTTATAATGAAAATAATTATTAAGGTCGATTTGTAGTATGAGATTCTTTAAGGCAGTGCCCCAGTATGGCCGCACTCCAAATACTAAAACAAGTAAAAAGGCAAAACAGTTTCCTGATCCGTGTTGCTGTTTACCAATTCTTTTATTCTTTTACATGTTTCAGTAATTTTACTGCGGCCGTGCTGGAGCACCAGCTTCATGAATTTGGCTCTGGGACTTATTTTTTGTAAGCCTAGTACTTAATCTATTGCACTCTTTTGCCGAACCGCTAAGTTACGGGGATATAAACACACCAGAATCGATTGTCAAGTGCTAGCGGGGCGGGGACAAACACAGACATACACACATAAATATATGCATATATATATACTGT
Organism: Octopus bimaculoides; assembly: GCF_001194135.2. NCBI lineage: Eukaryota > Metazoa > Mollusca > Cephalopoda > Octopoda > Octopodidae > Octopus > Octopus bimaculoides. Next base: position 13,984,298 of record NC_068988.1, on the reverse strand, counting down.
GAAAATTATAAGGGTAGAAATTTTTTTTTTTAATTTCATACCGGTAGCTAGCATGCGTAACAAAAGTCAATAGACAACATGTTTTCATATATAAGAGTGTATAAGTATTTATACACAGAGAGGCGACCCTTACATGCTAGAAAATGCATCCAAATCCAAACCACGTGAAAAGGTAATTTCAAAGAGAATGAAAAAAAAATTATTTATAGTTAACCCAAAACTCGAGTTTCTGTATTAATAAACAAATAAATTAATTTGTCATCCGTACTTCGTCAGTGGGATCGCTAAGACAATGTATAATTATATAGCTAATACGTACCGAAATCACACGTGCGTGCTGCATACTTATACCAGATATTAACATCTAAGAAGAAATTGCTTAATGAAAGATGTGAGAGTGTTCTATCTTGTAGACACTATTCTAAATATTTGGTTAGAAACTTTTATTAAGTGTTTATATTTGTACTTGTATTTGTCCATTTATATGTGTATATGTTTATCTATATATGAATAATCATATATTTTTGTGTGTGCATTTATGTGTTTGCATACATGAGTACATATTGTTTGTATTTATTAGGTGCTGTCACTGTCTCGTTATGCGTATATGTGTGTTTTTGCGTGTATGTGTCTGTGTATATATGTGTGTGCGTATGTATGTGCGTGCGTATGTATCTATATTTGTATATATAAAAGGCAGGATGTGTGTGTGTGTACGTGAATGTAATTTATGCACGTCCACAAATTAGCACGCATGTCGCTCCAATTTTAGGAGGACATTCGTCATATGGGTATTTATATATGTGTATACGTGTATTTGTGTGTATATCAGTATGTCTATGTGCATATATTCATGTATGTGTATGTTTATATATATATGCATATGTGAGCGTATGTATGTGTGTGTATATATATATATATATATATATATGTATATGCATGTGTGTATATATATATATATATATATATATATATATATATATATATATATATATATATATATATATATATATATATATATATATGTATGCATGTATGTATGTAAGTATGCATGTATGTATATATGTATGTGTGTGTGTGTGTCTATACATAAGTATATCTTTAAGTTTTGTCATCTTACTCTATATTTTAATAATGAGTTTGGAAAATTAATTGTTAGTGGATTAATTAAAAATTTGATTCCTTTTAATGCTATTCTTGTAGTTACTGTTATATACATTACTATATTAGTATTAAGATTAATTACATATTACAAATAAAATGTCTTCATTATCCTAAATGAATAAACGTATAAATACATTCATTTTATCCATTAATTAATTGATGATAATTATGATAATGATAATAATGATGATAATAGATAAATAGTTTATTTGACTACATAAGTAAATTTAATAACCAAAATAATTATTATAGTATTGTATCGTTTATAACTTGTATGTTTGTTATAACAATATTATTTAGTTAATTCTGAGAGAATTAATAAAATTCGTATATATTATATTTATAGTCATTTAATTTTAAAATAATAATATTAATTATTTTATCGTAAGCAATCCTTAAAACTATTTTTGTTAAATAACTTAATTTTTACTTATTTACAGAGTTCTATGATATACGAATAATATTCTTTATTTAAGTAACTCTAAATCCGGTAACTTCTAAAAAATTTGTAATACGTTGATGTCCATTATTATAGCCTAACTCTGTTTCTATTGGATATTTAGGTTATAGTGTTTACAGCCATAAGTTTATCTTCATATTTATTACGGAATTATCACTCCTGTAAAAAATAATTATAGAACATTCTAATTAGTTACTTTAAACAATATTTTTATTATATCAATAGCTTTATATAGATAGAAGATTCATTAAGTTTTAAAGATATAATTATCAAGGCGTAGGAGTGGCTGTGTGGTAAGTAGCTTGCTTACCAACCACATGGTTCCGGGTTCAGTCCTACTGCGTGGCACCTTGGGCAAGTGTCTTCTCCTATAGCCTCGGGCCGACCAAAGACTTGTGAGTGGATTTGGTAAAAGGAAACTGAAAGAAGCCCATCGTATATATATATATATATATGTGTGTGTGTGTGTGTGTGTGTGTGTGTGTATGTGTGTGAGTATATATTTGTGTGTCTGTGTTTGTCCCCCCCAACACCGATGCTGGTGTGTTTACGTCCCCGTAACTTAGCGGTTCGGCAAAAGAGACCGATAGAATAAGTACTATGCTTACAAAGAATACGTCCTGGGGTCGATTTGCTTGACTAAACGCGGTGCTCCAGCATGGCCGCAGTCAAATGACTGAAACAAGTAAAAGAGATATAATTATCATTTGTATTTCTTACACGTTATATTAGTTCTAGATAAAGCAAGACCCTGATACTTAATTATATACACATATATAATATTGTTGTATGTTGTATTGTTGTAAGATTCTCTTAGACATAAACGAGTTTGGATTAATATTTTTTGAGACATAGAAATATATTTCGATAGTTGTAGATTATACTTAATTATTTTGTTCGTTATAATTTTTTGTTGTTTTTAATTGTAATTGATATGTAAATTGAATAGCTAACGCTCACGCTCATAATAAATAGGCATTTGAATTCATTTTTTACAATCCAGCCATCCTTTCACACGCAATTTCATCTATCTTTAAACTCTGCCTGTGAAAAGACATATATAAGGGAATTATTTATATATCAAAAAATGTATATAAGTCGAAAAAGAATTGTTGGCATTTTGATGTCTTAATAATTGATATGTTTTCTCATATTATGTTGTATTGTATCCATAGTATATTATGTTATAATATAGATAAATTATTGGATTGTCAATTGTATCTGTCTATTTAATTTTATCTATGTATATATATGTATATATATATACATGTGGAGTGTTAGTGTAGAGGTTGATGACATCGAAGGAGGCTAATAGTGCTTCTACGTTGGTGGTTTTTGGTAGATGCTCAAGCATGTCCAGATCGTCTCTAATAAAACTTTTAATGTATCTGAGGAAAAGTTTCAATAGAATGTCCAGAAAGTTGCTTAGGTGGTGTGTGTTTCACAGACAGGGCCCGCTATAATCGGCCTTAATTATAAAGCTTCTGGTGTTGGGATATTTATGTATTGACCTGGATTTGATTTGCAGGCATTAGTATGTATACACACACACACACACACACACACACACACACACACACACACACACACACACA
>NC_068988.1:13979918-13980435 GCF_001194135.2 Octopus bimaculoides | reverse complement strand
TATATATATATACATATATATGTGTATATACAGGTATACGTTTATTTGTGCATTTTAATATAAATATTAATTATTAATACTCATATATTCCTATAACTTAAATGAACACGTAAACGCACATTCACACACAGACATACACACGCATATGGTGATACAAATATAAATATATATCAATATCTTATTACTGTTAATATGTTATTGCCTCTCTTGTTGTTACAGACGTTATTGTTATTTATATTAATACCATCTTCAAACGAACATTTTCGCACGTATCAATGACATACCAAGTATATTTCAAAACGTATAAGATCAATAACAAAACGACCAGAAAACTTTTCTAATTAAGAACATTTTTTTTTCAAAAGTTTATTTACATATATAGATATGTGTGTGCGTGCTTGTGTTTGTGTGTGTGTGTGTATGAGCGTGTGGAGATGTACGTGCGTGCACGTATATGTATATGTACATATATATATATATATATATATTTATATGTGTGTATATATATATATATATA
>NC_068988.1:13975741-13979347 GCF_001194135.2 Octopus bimaculoides | reverse complement strand
TATATATATATATATATATATATATATATGCGTGTGCGTGTATTTCTGTGTATGTGCGTATGTGTGAGAGAGAGAGGAGAAAAATGAGAACGATGCTGTTAGATAACTTTACACAAGGTTCTGATCGTTTTGAATGATTAGAGGAACCTTCCATTTTATCACTAGCTGTTCGTTTGTACACATAATTAAATACCTAATTAATCAATTAATTAATTAGTTAATGAAATAGTTGTCCCTCACATATTCGCGTCAGATCCTAAAATTATTTCGGCAGATTTTCAGTTTCCGACAACCACATGTTGTAGAGGAGTTCGATTTATATAATATTAGCATTATAAACATGAAGTACCCAAGTAATTCCCATGAAGATTATTCAGAACACACACACACACACACATATATATATGTGTGGGGGGTGTATTAAAATTAATCAAAGGACACACTAAGTATGTCTACCTGCTGGAAATAACAGTAAAACTTATTTAAATCGCCAAAATACACTGATAATAACTACAGAAATCAACCGTCTGAAGGCAAACGGGCTAAGACAATCTCCCAGCATACATACATTCAATCATTTGGACCCACGAGGACCGGGTATGTTCCTAGTTGTACGGCGATGAACCAGGTTCACTGTCTATGGCTACCTGGTGTCATCCATGGTAATTACACAATTGTCACTGGATCTAACTCAGGAGTTCCTGAGTGTGCGTTGAGTATAAAACAAATGATAGAGACGGAAAATGGAACATACGGGTAACTTTATTACTCGCAACGTTCGTTTCGACACATTCTACATCGATCCCTCAGAGGTGGCAAACTACACAACTAGTTGTGGTACATCCCTCGGTGTACAAGCGTCTCATCAGGTGATGTATGTATGTATTTAAACTCAAATCGTTTTTGAGTTCTATTATATAACATTCAAGTTACATCCAACAACAAATGGACATGGATATGCCGCAAAAATAATTTTGTATTAGATATTAAGATATGCATACGGAAATAAATATTGATTCCTAATATACATTAACGCAAGTTCACGCCCTTGGTGACCAAGTCTTCTCAATCAAACCGATTCTAATACACGACTGGTATGTATGTTATCGACTTTATCATACGAAAACAAGGTTTGCCTCCTCCCCTATCTCAACTCCTACCTTGACAATGTTTGAAGTCCGTGTGTAAAAGAATGTAACTAATACCAAAAGACATTGTATCCTGCATGTTACCATTCTTCTCATTCACTGCACTTCCTGGTGATATAAATAACAGGTATAAAACAATTACGTTTGTGTTTTGAAATCAAACAAATATTCTCACAAATATTGTGAATACAAAGATTCGTGAAATAGAAAATGCACATTAATCTTTTAAAAACTTAATAGTATTTCTTAATATAGTGTTTTACACTTAGGAATTATTTCAGCGTATTTAAAAAGTGTACGTAGAAAAACTACAAATATGTTCCCTGTAAAAGAACGTGTTCCTGTATTCTAAAGCGATTAAAGGATGAGTACAAAATTAGAAAAAGAAGTGGAGTATTCATTCTTCGTACACTAAATCGATGAAAATTTCAAAGATTTCATTGCATAACTAATACCACCAACAATAATCAACGAAAGAAGTTTAGACAAAAGATGAAAGCCAAGTTCAAAGATAAAATGATATTAACTGACATCATAAAGAACTTTGAAATTCAAAAACGTCTCAAACAAAAGGCTTTTTGTGACAGCAATTTAAAGCTGGTTAAGTTGGTTTTGTTATAAACCTCCTTGTTTGTTTGGTGTTTTTCCTCGCTATCTTTTATATTGTTTCAGTGAACTGCGGCCATGCTGGGACACTGCCTTGAAGGCTTTGGTCGAAGAAATCAACCCCAGAACGTATTTTTAAGTTTGGTTTTTATTCAATCGGTCTCTTTGCCAAATCACTATTTTGCGGGGGATGAGGGATGGGGGTAAACAATCTAATACCAGTTGACAAGCTGAAGTGGGGGGATAAGCACAATACAAAATAACATACACGCAGACACACACGCAAATATATATATATTTATTTATATGTACGAGATTTGAGAAAAAATATCCGGATTGTTGCCATAGTAACGAAGCTAAAGCACGCAGAGTAAAGCCGCTTGGCAAAGATAGACCTAAAATGCTGTCGTACATGTGCGCTAAGTTTTAACGTTCTAGCTCACTTCCGTTGCTTACAGCAGTGCTTGAAAGGAACGTGTGTAGCGTGTCATCATCGCACCAACCACGACAGAGAAAATTGTCATGGTGATACCTGCTTAGAGATCTACGCAAAGTTGCAGAAAGTGTATGGAGAGGAGTGTATGAGCCGTACACAAGTGTACGAGTGGTTCAGACGTTTGCAAGATGGACGAAAAAATGTCGATATTGATGAACGATCTGGGAGACCTGCTACCAGCAGAACTGAGAAAAACATCGCCGATGTACGTGCAGCTGTGAGCAGAAATCGCCGAATCACCATCCGTGAGTTATCAGAGGGTATGTAGATTAGTTACGGTTCAGTTCAGTCCATTATTACTGAAGATGTTTGGTAAGAAACGTGTGTCTGGCAAGTTTGTGCCAAAACTGCTTTCAACTGACAAAAAAGACACTTGGATTTCAGTTGCAAAAGATCTCTTTGATTGTGTCGAGAACAGTGAAAACTTTGCATAGGCCTCAGAGCAGGTATCGCCAAGCTTTTGGCAAAATTTGATGCAGATTCTCTGCTCAACTTCCTCTGTTAAGGTTAATGCGATCATACGCTATCCACCTTAGTTTCAAGCACTGCTGTAAATAGCGGAAGTGAGCTAGCTAGCTAGCTAGCTAGATAGATAGATAGATAGATAGATAGATAGATAGATAGATAGATAGATAGATAGATAGATAGATACATACATACATACATACATACACACATACATACATACATGCATGCATACATACATACATACATACATACATACATACATACATACACGATAAGCTTCTCTTTCAGTTTCTGTGTACCAAATCCATTCAAAACGCTTTTGCGGTTATAGTGAAAAATACTAGACCGTGGTACTGCACAGCGAGACTGAACCGAAGACCATATGGTTGGGAAGCAATCTTCTTACCCACACAGCCGCACCTATGCTTGTGTTGACCATCAAGAAACAACTTTGAACGTACTTCTGTCGGTGTACTGTCATTCTATATAGAAATAAATTATCTTCAATTGACAATAAAAAAAAAGGACGAATAAAACAAAAGTAATTTGATGTCGATATTCCTTAGACAAGATACAAACTGAAGTTTCTTTACCTTTAACTTCAAAGAAAACCTTGTTTTTAATGTAGGAAATAATAGTAGGAAACAATGCAGCATGCTTCGGCGCTTGGAATCAATTCTTTCTTCTTTATTCTTTTGTCGGTCTGTTATCTTTTACAGATCCTGTTGAAAACAATCTCAGCATGCGGTCTGTCAACATGTCCTCCGATTCGATTACCAAAGCACTAAACTCAATCAACACTCGTATACTATAAATGTGCATGTACATGAATTCATATATATATGTGTGTGTGTGTGTGTGTGTGTGTGTGTGTGTGTGTGTGTGTGT
>NC_068988.1:13973998-13975430 GCF_001194135.2 Octopus bimaculoides | reverse complement strand
TATGTGCATAAGTATATATGTATATAATATAAATGTGCAATCATGTGCACGAATGTTCATATATATATATATAGATATGTACATATACATATAAACAAATATATTTATGAGTATGGGTATACGTAAATATATATGTGTTTATGTAAGTATGTATGTATTATGTATGATGTATGTATGTATTATGTATGATGTATGTATGTATTATGTACGATGTATGTATGTATGTATGTATGTATGTATACATGCATGTATGTAAGTATGTATTGCATGGAAACAAGCTATTGAACCTCACTACGTGATCAGGGATTAATAGGAAAACCAGATTAACTGGGTTATTATATCAGTCCTACTATAAAGGTAACATATCAGGAGAATCTCAAAGAAGGTAAATTTGAAAAACAATATAAGATTGAAAGAATACAATCTGGTTAATATCCGAAATGCTATTTCATAGATACAGACATTCTACCTGTATAGTTTTCGATAGACTGTAGTTAATAAAAAAAAGACAGTATCGTATCTGTCTTTTGTCTAATTATTTATCGAAACTACTAAGTAATGGTGTAATATACCGAACACGAACTGAAAATTATATCGGAAATTTATTAACTTACCGTATAGATTTAAAGCTGAAAATGTTAGGTTAGAATCTCAACTAATAGACAGTTTCTTATAGGTATTTCGTTACATAATCACAAGACCATGGTAGACGAGAACAAGAGAGACGAGATTCTTTAAACTACATGGAAATTTCCTATTTTGAAACTTTCTATTTTCCAGAACAGATGATCCATGTAATAGAAATATATAAGATTAACTACGGTAAGTATCACTGTTCTTATCAATAAACTACATTTTTAGCTGTTCAATGCGTTTATTGTAGGATAAAAGAAGTGACAATAACAAAGACATAAACCAAACAATACTTGAATGTTTATTTGGTATAGCAGAATACAGTAAGCAGCAATTGTGTTATTTTAGCAGAGAAAACTTGGAAGAAACTGAATTGCAGAGACAAAGATCCAATCGAAAATTACCGGGATTATATTGGTTCCAATCTTCAAAGAAGATTATCTATGTAAAATATACTTATATACCCAGAAAACATTTTTTTTTGTCTCTCACTGTACTTATTTCGATTCACTTACGCTCCTGACCCATAGTTACACACACACACACATACACACACACAGACACGCATATATGTGTGTGTGTGTGTGTGTGCATATATATATAGTCAACCAAGAGATTCTCGATATAGAAAACACTTCATGGCGCTCAAATGATTCGAACTTAGACTCCGGTGACTTTACAAGGGGCCAATTCCGTGGGGTAAAGAGTAGCTATAAGAGGAATCCAGGTGAGCAGACAGGGAGGCAATTTTGTGGATAAACAGATTAAATATAACAGCATGGATTTGATATATATATAT
>NC_068988.1:13973154-13973841 GCF_001194135.2 Octopus bimaculoides | reverse complement strand
ATACATGCATACATACATACACACATATGCGTATGTATGTGTGTATGTATGTATGCATGTATGTATTATGTATGTATATAAAAACAAAGAAAGCAATGACTGAAGATTTTCAGACGCTGAATATTTAGGTATAAATATACAGATATTTCCAAATTTACACAGAATGACAAATGACAGAGAAAATTTTCTTTTATATCTAATTTGCTTATCCACATAATTGCCTTTGTGTGTGAGTGTGTGTGAGTGTGTGTGTGTGTATGTATGTATTTATATATGTGTATGTGTGTAATAGATATGTTTCTTTATTAGCCACACAGGGCTCAACACAGAGGGGACAAAATACAAATGTAGAGTTTTTCTCTTTTCGAGGGGGGCGAAAACAAAGCAGAAAAAAAAACAAAAGTGAGGACAACGATGAAAAAAAACATCGCAAAACGTTTGGAGTATTTACAAAAAATACGAAATAATACAGAAAATTCCCAATAAATGGGGAGGTTATCCGTGGAAAGAAAAACCTACGAAAAGACCACGGTAACCTCGGTCCTTAGTGTCACAGTTTGTTAAATAAAATTTCTTTTATTTATGTAAGAAACGTAAGTAACTCTCTGTTTACAAAATTTTAAAACGTTTTATAGAATCATGGTCAAGGTGGCTTCGTTATTTATACGTGCCATTCTTGCTACATGT
>NC_068988.1:13969665-13972326 GCF_001194135.2 Octopus bimaculoides | reverse complement strand
ATAGATAGATAGATAGATAGATAGATAGATAGATAGATAGATAGATAGATAGATAGATAGATAGATGACGAGCTTCCACAGAATTCTCATACAAGGTTTTGGTCAACCAGTCAAGACTATTACAACGAAAACATCCAAGGTGTCGAGCAATGCAATCGTACTCGGAACTATGAGACCGCTGAGCGAGTTTCTTCACTAAGCAACTATACCTACGTATCTCCATATGCAGATAGATTTCTTATGTAGTAACCGCATCATGGAGCTTTTATAGGGTGTCTCTTTTTAGTTATCACGAAGTAAATTATTGTATTCATTATCTTAAGATTACTTTCATTTTTAACCCTAATACTAATTTTAAATCTGAAAGGAATGCTTACAGGATCTTAAATGATCTTTGTTTGAACAGACTTGGAACTTCTGTTGAAGTAAATGAAGCAAGGTTTCACAATAATGCAGGATAGATGTAATTTCACACTTTGTCAAGGAAAGTGGATTTGCAACGTGCTTTCTATTTTGATGATATATACTGTATACTAAAATTCTCTGAATGTTAGCGAAATATAGAAAATCATCGCTAGAAAAGTAGATAACCCAACGAGGGATCTTCTAAGTGATCGCTTGGGCTGTTACAAAAAGCAGACAAATTTCTCTCAAGTCACACTCCTGCCGTTTTAGAGGTATAAAAACGCATCGAATGATGTTGAGCTCAATGTGCTAAACCATAGAAAAGATGAGATTGCTATGGTTAGAAAGCCTTCGATCGTAGAGTTTGCCCGATATGGGCAGATTTGAGACGGAACAAAAACAACAAAGACCTTCCCTCAGTGCACAAGAACTTTACTTGTATAACTAGATTACTGTATAAGACTAGTACTTGTATAACTAACATTTAAGTGCTACCACGATAGCTTTTGATTCAGAACGTAGAACAATACTTTCTCCAACTTCTTGTCTTTATGGTGCTCTGAAGATTTTAAAAAAATATTACTGACGCACTTCGCGTGGAAAATGAACCAAACTATATTTCAAACGTAAAAATTAAAAAATATATATAGAATAACTAATACTTACTTTGACGTAAAAGGTGGGTGTCTCGTACAAGGTCAGTTCTCGCCGAGGTCAATTTTTCCTTCCATCTTTTTTGGCTAAGCTCAGGAAAATTAAACCAAACTATGTTTTAAATGTAAATAATAGTAATGCATTTCTACCAACTCAGCTTTCTGAGTTCAAATCCCGCTGAGGGCAACTTTGATTTTAATCTTTTCAGTCGTAATGTCAATCAAAACGTACCAAACCAAGTCAGTGAATTGGCGGAACCTCGCTATAATTGCTTTGGTCCTTTGCACTCAAAGTTCAAATCCTGTTATGGCCTCCACGGGTGATAGATATAATCCATCGTCCAATTTCACAGTAGTTAAGAAACGTGATTTGCTATCACGTTGATTCAGGTTCAGCCCCACTGCGCGGCACCTTGGACAAGTGTCTTCTATTATTGCCCCGGACCGTTCAGGGCGCCTTATATGAAATAATTTGGAAGATGGAAACTGTGCGGAAGATTTCCACGTATATATATATATATATATATATATATATATGTATATGTATGTATGTATGTATGTATGCTACCAGTGGAAAAGATTATTATTATCATTATTATTATTATTATAATTATTATTATTATTATCATTATTATTATTATTATTATTATCATTATTATTATTATTATTATTATTATTATGATTATTACAAAGGTAGCAAGCTGGCAGAATCGATTGCACGTCCGGCGAAATGCTTAGCGGCATTTCGCCCGTCTTTAAGTTCTGAGTTTAAATTCCACCGTGGTCGACTTAGCATTTCCTCCTTTCGAGGTCGATAAATTAAGTACCAGTGAAACACTGGGGTCAATGTAATCGACTAGTCTCCTCCCCGTAAAATTTAAGGCCTTGTGCCTACAGTAGAAAGCATTATTACCATTATTATTAAAGTGACAAGCTGGCAGAATCGTTAGCACGCCGGACAAAATGCCTGGCGGCATTCCGTCAGTCTTTACCTTCAGAGTTCAAATCCCGCCATGGTCGACTCTGCCTTTCATCCTTTCGGGGCCGATAAGATAAGTACCAGTTGAATACTGAGGTTAATATAATCGACTTACTCTTGTCCCGAACCTGCTGGATCTGTGCCAAAATTTGAAACCATTATTATTATTATTAAATGAAACTTATTACACCGAAGAATTCAAAGGATTTCTTATCAAATATCAAACAAGCGAGATCAAATGAGGGAGATCTGGAAATAAGACTTCATCATTAACGCATCAGCTATCTTTAAAGCCTCGTGATTTACTTTACGACTTCATTTAGCGCTGAAAAGGAATATAAACTAGAAATCAAATTCCTGCTTTATTAAACATTACAAAACCATAAATCTTGTATGCAATTCAATCTGAATCAAAGTCGCTCGCTTAATTTACATTTTCGACAAGTATTGATGAAACTCAGTGAACATATATACATACATTCGTACATGTATACATATACACTATATATATATATATATATATATATATATATATATATGAATATAGATATGAATATGTATGTATATAAATATATATATATATATACATATATATATATATGAATATATATATGTATATATATA
>NC_068988.1:13961612-13968803 GCF_001194135.2 Octopus bimaculoides | reverse complement strand
ATTCGACAGGCTTCTTTCAGTTTCCGTCTACCAAGGCTTTGGTCACCACGAGGCTATAGTAGAATGCACTTACCCAAGATGCCACGCAGAGAAATTGATACATCAATATTTTTCTAATACTCTTAATATACTTTCAAATTTTGACCGGCTGTTGTGAAGGGATGTGTTTTATCGATTACATCAACCTCAGTGTTCAACTGGTACTTATTTCATCGACCCCGAAAGGATGAGAGGCAAAATCGAATTCGGCGGAATTTTTACTCACATTATAAGACTGGAAGAAATCATTCTAAGCATTTTGTCCACTATGCCACCGATTCGCTACCTTCTTATACTCTTAGTATCCTAAAGATAAACATAAACGTCGCTATTCCCCATTTATCGAATTAAAATGAAACCAATATATACTTAGGAATAGTGTTGTACATAACTCTATTATTTGCGTCTTGGTTTCGAATCTTAATTAAATATATTTCTCGTTAATGCGTCACCTAATAACACTTTAGTGAGTTATAAACACCGTCTAATCTTATTTTCTATCCCCTCATAAACTAAAGTGGTTGCTTTTACGTAATAAATAAACCAATATTTACAAATGTTGACAATCGCAAACACTATGTAAATACGATAGAGATCTCCAGCCTCCAACATTTTCCTTTCGTAGTTTGTCTATGCGAACAAAATCAATAAAATAGGCACTGGACGTAGCATCGTAGTCCATAATTTAATGTAATCCAATGAACGGACAAGAGTAGGTCGAAGATCAAGAATTATCACGACTCTAGTCTAGGCACATGGCTTCGACGTATTAAAGCGAATAGAAGAAATTGAACACTACAATGGAATAAGTTCAGGAAATGTTAATAATTCAAGAATAAGTTGTGATTAAACCCTTATATAGGCACAATGCAGAGAAAATGTATAATTTGGTGGGATGGAGCTAGTCGGTTACTTTGACTCCAGCGTTCAAGTGATACTTATTTCATCGACCCCGGAGGATGAAAGTCAAAGTTGATCTCGGTGGAATTTGAATTCAAACATAAAAACGGACGAAATACTGCTAAGAATGTTATCCTTCGTGCCAGCTTGTCACTCTTTTCAATGTAATTAAATAGAAAATACGTAATATTTAGTAGTAATTTTAAATAAAATGACAGTTCGCTTCTGTATTTGGCTTGCAAAATTCTTGAGATGGTCTCGTAAGTTGAAACATATTTTGTTGTGTCACGGGAGAGTCAGTATGCCAATAATGAACACATGCACTGGTTCGATTTCACTTCTTTTATTACTATTAGTAAATTAGTTTGCCATTTAACCAATTAAATAAAGGATCGTTCAGTTAATCAGTCTGTCAGCTAAGTTCTGTCGTCGCCATTCGTAACCTCTTCAATGACATGTCATCTCTACTCCAGGTCTACCTGTCGAATTTTTCAGACTGTTAACCTCAACTTTAGAAATAAAACAATTTTGTATATATTTTTATTTACGGTATGTTTTGATCTCAAATAATCATCAGATGTTTTATTCGTGGATATATATAAAACTCCTAATGAATGTAGTGCAAATGTTAAATACTGGTTTCAAATTTTGGCACAGGGGCACCAATTTCAGAGGAGGGGGTAAGTCGATTGCACCCCCCCCCCTCCCCGTGCACAACTGGTACCTATTTTATTGACCCCGAAAGGATGAAAGGCAAAATCGACGCCGGCGGAATTTGAACTCTGTACGTAAAGACAGACGAAATGGCGTGAAGCAATTTGAACAGCATGTTATTAATTCTGCCAGCTCACAGATTTCACAGGTTTTAGCTATTTAAAAATGGATATTTCAATTCCAAAGATTAGGTTAATAATTCAAAGAATTACAATCTTAAAATTTGTACATTAATCATTCAGAAATATCTGGCAGGATAAATATGCAACATATTTTACTGCTTTTTAAGCAATCTTATAAATTCGTAAATTGCTATTGGGTGATTTTGAAGCCGAAGTAGACTGAATGTATGGATTTAAACAAAATGGAATCTAGTAGTAGATGGGTCCCTACACAGTCGCCATTTTTTGAACGGGAGGATTCGGCATCTAGCAAGTGACTTGGCAGAAACCCTCAAAGCTATCCATCATTTTTCAACAACTTTGCTCACCTTTTTGAATTATATGAAATTTCGAAACATTTTTTTACGTTTAGAATTCTCGAAGCTTGGAATAAACTACCCGTGGGGATTTTCAACTGCATTCTTCAAAAATTCCCTGCTTCCCGAAATTCCTCAACACTTCTCAAACAGTTAGAAAAGGAAGCAGCTTCTTTACTTGGTTGGTACTTTGGTACTATATCAACCGACTCTGAAAAGATGAAAAGTAAAGTTAGCTTCGGGAAAATTCGAGCTCAGAGCGCAGTGAGCCCGGACAAATAACTCCGCTTTAACCATTCTGCCTATTCACCGTCTTATGAGACTATTATTTCCAACTTTCACTAAACTGTCCGCTTTAATCACTCAACAGCTGTAAGTGCAAGGTACCTGCTTACAAGTTTCGCCAGCCATTAACTGCCTGCACTGGAAGTTTCATATAGATTGGTCAATCATTTCACCCGATTCTAGTAATTTATATATTTGATATTAATGAACTCGTCGTTTTTTTTTTATAGTAAAGTGAGCCCTTTCACACTTGATGTAGTAAGAAAAAGAGACAAATAATTAGATAATTAATTATAATTACAATCTTAGAAATGAAAACAATTATTTCCGAATGAAATGACACTTTTTAACGAAGAAAGAGGAGAAAACCACAGAAGGTTAATTAATGAAAATTCATGAATTAAATGTTGAATGCTGAAGAATGAATGCGATCTTTGACAGCACAATGGTATCTTTGGACGCGTTTTAGTTATTTGAGGAAGGGGTAGTCTAGCTGTGACTACATATCTGAAAATGACTAGATAAGTATAAAAGATTTCTGTGAAGGACTGCCCTTGCTTTCAGCAAAACCCTAACAGTGTCCAACTCTAAACTCACATATTCTTAAGCTAAAGATAACACATATATGATATATTTTCTCCTTAAAGCATATATATATATATATATATATATATTATAATATTATGTACGTAGGGTAAAATCCAAGCTGTGTGATCATGTTTATCTAACATGTAAAACTTTGTAATTCCTATTAGCAAACGAAACATGTGTAATGGTGAATAAACTATGCCCAAAAAGTTTTCCAACTTCTTGTATTGTTGCGCGCGCGCACTTGTGTGTGCGTGCGTGTGTGTGTGTATATGTGTGTGCGAATATTTATCAACCAAAGAAAACTTAAAGATTTCCTGCGTTTTACGACACCAAACTGCAGAAACTACACATATTAAGAAATCTTTTTAAATCATAGTCATGCAATCTCCCATTCTACAGTTGGACAATATTCGGTTAAAACTAATAAAAAAATCTGACAAGTGCAATTGAAAATTGTAAGGCAGTCCTTACAAATGTCAATAGCCTCTAATGACGACCACAGATTCTTAATATAACTCAAACAGCTTCAATTTTCTAATACAATAAACACTTCAGTTGTGAACAACTTTTAACTCTGTAACAGACACAAATATACAATCTAGTCTGCAGAAATGATTAAAAAATCTGGTGCAATGCGCACACCACGCACATGAATTTTCTTAATCATAGGCACAGGTGAGGCTGTGTGGTAAGAAGCTTGCTTCCCAAGCACATGGTTCCGGGTTCAGTCCTACTGCGTGGCATCTTGTGTAAGTGTCTTCTTCTATAATCGTGGGCCTTGTGAGTGAATTTGGTAGACGGAAACTGAAAGGAGTTCGTCGTATATATTTATCGACCCCGAAAGGGGACGTCGATCTCGGCGGAAATTGAACGTAAAGACATGAAATACCGCTAAGCATTCGTCTGACGAGCAAACGTTTCTGCCAGCTCGCCGCCTTATATGTGTCCATATATATCTAGAAAATGTATGTATATATGAAAAAAGTAAGAAATAATTTAAGGGAAATTGGGCAGTTATTTCTAGTAAGTCCCACGATGTATCGTTATGATATTATCGCTAATGTTAATATTGAATAATATGGGGAGCTAGCAAGCCGAGTAAGATCCTTTAGTGGCATTTCGTCCGTCTTTACGTTGAGTTCAAATTTCATCCTTTCGTGATCGATAAACTAAGTACCAGTGAAGCACTGAGGACGATATAACTGACCGAAATTTCAGGCCTTGTGCTAAAATTTGAAGTCAATATTAAATGAGGCGACGAGCAAGCAAACCGAATAAAATGCTTAGCAGCATTACGTTCGTTTTTACGTTCTGAGTTCAAATTCCTCCGAGGTCGACTTTACCTTTCATCTTTTTTGGAGTCGATAAAATAAGTACCAGTTGAGCACTGGAGTCGATGTAATTTGAACCCGGTATTGAATGAGTTAATAATTATGTTGTTGTTAACGTTACTTAGAAATTATTCTAAAATATTTTACTGCATCGATCTCATCCGGATTTTTAAAGACCGTGCTACAGTCTGTTCCGCCATACAAACTTAATAAATTGTCGTTTTGTTTTGTCTTTTTTATTGATAACACTGCTCAGTTTGTTTTCTTGATGATGTTTCTCTTATTGTTGTTTGTTGTTGTTGCTTTCCATTTCAATATTGTTTATTGTTTACTTTACATTGTTTGTTATTGCATTTTTTTTTAATTAGTAGACTTCGGAACGTCCCTCTTGGTTCCAGATTTTAATGATGTTGACACGAAGTCTATAGAGATATGCTATGAAAAATTATTGCTGTGCATATACATTTAAGTGTGGATGTATGTACCAGACTATATCTACTGAGAGGCTATGTAAAATTACGTATGCATATCTGATTAGTTATTTAGTGTGTTTGTAAATATTTGAGTCTGAACGTATAGTTGTGTATGTACGAGTGTCGTTATTGGGGGGGGGGGGGTTTGTTAGTTTATGCAAACGAATACTGATGTAGACACGCATATGCATATAAGTGTATGCCAGTGTGGGTATATTATATTTATGGATGTGTATTTGCACGTGTGTCTTACTGCCCATCTGTCTATTCTATATTATTGTATTAATTTATATTTCGGAGTATACAGAAGTACTGATGCATGAATACGATATTGAAAATCTAAGCGGCTCATACGGATATCTTATTAGCATTTGCTGGAAAGTCTTGATAAAGATTCATCTAACAGTTGAACTGCTTTCTGCGGAAATACACAATCCTGTTAATAAAGCCTCAGCTGTTATGTTATAAGCTATTGTATACGACGATTGCCACACATACCATACACCATCCAACCAGTGAGCAACACATCTATCAACACCAGAAGGAGACATGAGTTCTGAACTAGAGTCATTTTACACTATTGTTACATGTTATGCGTGCTATCTCTGTATTCATTGGACAATGAGGGAACGAGGGGGAGATTGAGAGAAAGAAAATCTAAAACTACGAGGATTTTTCAACTGGCATTCAATAGAATCACTGATATGAACAGTGTCAATTCATAGGCGAACGAAGTTGAGCAATGATGAAGAGAGCAAGTATTTTTCTTCTTTTTATTCGTACAATAAAAATGTTTTAAAATTATTTGCTTTGTGTATCTCACTCTATTATTTGTTGTATTACTATAAATATGCTCGAATAAAAAAAAAACTTTTGCAATTCAGATCTATTTTATTTTATATTCTTATTTCTCTCAATTCATATTCTTATACAGAATTGCACCAAATCGATTAATATATATACGTGTGTGTGTTTGTGTGTGTGTGTGTGTGTGTGTGTGTGTGTGTGTGTGTGTGTGCGTGCGGGCGCACGTAGCAATTCAGAAGCCCTGTTAGCATTTAAATACGCAAAATTTTGATTTATAATTTTGACATAATTATGCATTTATATAGCTTTAATACTATCTTTGCTACTATGCCACTATATTGTGAATATTTTTTGGCACACACGCACGCACACACACACACACACACACACACACACACACACAGAGTCAATAGCTGAAATCCAGAGATGCTCAATATAGAAAACACACGGTTGTGCTCAAATGATTTCAACTTACATTCCGAAGTCCGCGGGGTAAAGAATGGCTATAGGAAGAATCCAGGTAAGATGATATGGAGATAGTGCTGAAAGTAAACACGCTTGGGCTTGATATATAAAGTATACATAAGTACGTACATACATTCATACATACATATTACATATTCGCTTGTAAATATATATAGAGATATACATACAGAGAGACAAAAACTGAAAATATTTGGAAGATGAACACTCGTGTATAAGCATAAAGATATCTATTTATTTACAAAGCAAATTTACATGGAGTACAAAATAGTAAAGAAAACTAAGAGGAATGGGCATGGTATCGCAGGTCCGACAGCTGTTTCTGGGGGGTCGGAATTACGAAATAATTATAATGCTGACACATGGAGTGCAAAAAGTCACGGATATGCAACCAGTATTGGATGCTCATAAACATTACCGTAAAGCCAACCTCCATCTTCAAGGTGGAGAGATTCCTTCGACTAAAATTCTTCAGGGCGGTATCCCAGCGTGGCCACAGTCTCGTGGCTGAAACAAGTAAAAGAATAAAAGAATGTATGAAATATAAACGCAGAAAATATTATTGGTATTTTAATGCAGTTATATATATATTTCGAGGAGTTAACCGTATAACTCTTCAAAATGTCGGCAATTGCAGACACTTTAAAGATAAAAGCTGTTGATTCACTGAAATACATGAATGTAAAGCATAAATATCCATTCTGTGCTTTTCATTATATAACATGGCTCAGACTCTTCACTTTAATCTATCTTCTGATGTGATGCTTGGACTTATATTGCGTAGAATGCAGAAGATTAATGTGGAACCGATTATTGAAACCTAAACCTACTGGTAGCATATCGTGTACGGCAGCACATACACTCCAGCACAGATGTGTATGTGTGTGTTTGCATGCGAGCACAGAGTGTATGTGTGTGTCTGCATGCGTGTGTGCGCGTGTGTGTCCTTACACATAATACCAGATTTTATAACCAAAAGTTATTTCTAAATTGTGTCTTTTGTGGCTGCAGATAACGATCGCATATCCATGTATATATTTATACTCATATTGTTACGCAATAAACAGTGTTATATAAAGTACGTATATAT